>NC_088399.1:87599415-87614150 GCF_034236695.1 Oncorhynchus nerka | reverse complement strand
GCTGCAGAATAGGGTTCTCTCTCCCTTTGTTTAGGCCTTTTTATACTGTTGTGAGCTGCAGAATGGGGTTTCTCTCTCCCTTTGTTTAGGCCTTTTTATACTGTTGTGAGCTGCAGAATAGGGTTCTCTCTCCCTTTGTTTAGGCCTTTTATACTGTTGTGAGCTGCAGAAAGGGTTCTCTCTCCCTTTGTTTAGGCCTTTTATACTGTTGTGAGCTGCAGAATAGGGTTCTCTCTCTCCCTTTGTTTAGGCCTTTTTATACTGTTGTGAGCTGCAGAATAGGGTTCTCTCTCCCTTTGTTTAGGCCTTTTATACTGTTGTGAGCTGCAGAATAGGGTTCTCTCTCTCCCTTTGTTTTGGCCTTTTTATACTGTTGTGAGCTGCAGAATAGGGTTCTCTCTCTCCCTTTGTTTAGGCCTTTTTATACTGTTGTGAGCTGCAGAATAGGGTTCTCTCTCCCTTTGTTTAGGCCTTTTTATACTGTTGTGAGCTGCAGAATAGGGTTTCTCTCCCTTTGTTTAGGCCTTTTATACTGTTGTGAGCTGCAGAATAGGTTTCTCTCTCCCTTTGTTTTGGCCTTTTTACACTGTTGTGAGCTGCAGAATAGGGTTTCTCTCTCCCTTTGTTTAGGCCTTTTTATACTGTTGTGAGCTGCAGAATAGGGTTCTCTCTCTCCCTTTGTTTAGGCCTTTTTATACTGTTGTGAGCTGCAGAATAGGGTTCTCTCTCTCCCTTTGTTTAGGCCTTTTTATACTGTTGTGAGCTGCAGAATAGGGTTCTCTCTCCCTTTGTTTAGGCCTTTTTATACTGTTGTGAGCTGCAGAATAGGGTTCTCTCTCTCCCTTTGTTTAGGCCTTTTTATACTGTTGTGAGCTGCAGAATAGGGTTCTCTCTCCCTTTGTTTAGGCCTTTTTATACTGTTGTGAGCTGCAGAATAGGGTTCTCTCTCTCCCTTTGTTTTGGCCTTTTTACACTGTTGTGAGCTGCAGAATAGGGTTCTCTCTCCCTTTGTTTAGGCCTTTTTATACTGTTGTGAGCTGCAGAATAGGGTTCTCTCTCCCTTTGTTTAGGCCTTTTTATACTGTTGTGAGCTGCAGAATAGGGTTTCTCTCTCCCTTTGTTTAGGCCTTTTATACTGTTGTGAGCTGCAGAATGGGGTTTCTCTCTCCCTTTGTTTAGGCCTTTTTATACTGTTGTGAGCTGCAGAATAGGGTTCTCTCTCTCCTTTGTTTAGGCCTTTTTATACTGTTGTGAGCTGCAGAATAGGGTTTCTCTCTCCTTTGTTTAGGCCTTTTTATACTGTTGTGAGCTGCAGAATAGGTTTCTCTCTCCTTTGTTTGGGCCTTTTATACTGTTGTGAGCTGCAGAATAGGGTTCTCTCTCTCCCTTTGTTTAGGCCTTTTATACTGTTGTGAGCTGCAGAATAGGGTTCTCTCTCTCCCTTTGTTTAGGCCTTTTTATACTGTTGTGAGCTGCAGAATAGGGTTCTCTCTCCCTTTGTTTAGGCCTTTTATACTGTTGTGAGCTGCAGAATGGGGTTCTCTCTCTCCCTTTGTTTAGGCCTTTTATACTGTTGTGAGCTGCAGAATAGGGTTTCTCTCTCCCTTTGTTTAGGCCTTTTATACTGTTTGAGCTGCAGAATAGGGTTCTCTCTCCCTTTGTTTAGGCCTTTTATACTGTTGTGAGCTGCAGAATAGGGTTCTCTCTCTCCCTTTGTTTAGGCCTTTTTATACTGTTGTGAGCTGCAGAATAGGGTTTCTCTCTCCCTTTGTTTAGGCCTTTTTATACTGTTGTGAGCTGCAGAATAGGGTTCTCTCTCCCTTTGTTTAGGCCTTTTTATACTGTTGTGAGCTGCAGAATAGGGTTCTCTCTCTCCTTTGTTTAGGCCTTTTATACTGTTGTGAGCTGCAGAATAGGGTTCTCTCTCCCTTTGTTAGGCCTTTTATACTGTTGTGAGCTGCAGAATAGGGTTCTCTCTCCCTTTGTTTAGGCCTTTTATACTGTTGTGAGCTGCAGAATAGGGTTCTCTCTCCCTTTGTTTAGGCCTTTTTATACTGTTGTGAGCTGCAGAATAGGGCTCTCTCTCCCTTTGTTTAGGCCTTTTTATACTGTTGTGAGCTGCAGAATAGGGTTTCTCTCTCCCTTTGTTTAGGCCTTTTTATACTGTTGTGAGCTGCAGAATAGGGTTCTCTCTCCCTTTGTTTAGGCCTTTTTTTGTTTGAGCTGCAGAATAGGGTTCTCTCTCCTTTTTTATACTGTTGTGAGCTGCAGAATAGGGTTCTCTCTCTCCCTTTGTTTTGGCCTTTTATACTGTTGTGAGCTGCAGAATAGGGTTCTCTCTCCCTTTGTTTAGGCCTTTTTATACTGTTGTGAGCTGCAGAATAGGGTTCTCTCTCTCCCTTTGTTTTGGCCTTTTTATACTGTTGTGAGCTGCAGAATGGGGTTCTCTCTCTCCCTTTGTTTAGGCCTTTTTATACTGTTGTGAGCTGCAGAATAGGGTTCTCTCTCCCTTTGTTTAGGCCTTTTTATACTGTTGTGAGCTGCTCTCTCTCCCTTTGTTTAGGCCTTTTTATACTGTTGTGAGCTGCAGAATAGGGTTCTCTCTCTCCCTTTGTTTAGGCCTTTTTATACTGTTGTGAGCTGCAGAATAGGTTTCTCTCTCCCTTTGTTTAGGCCTTTTTATACTGTTGTGAGCTGCAGAATAGGGTTCTCTCTCTCCCTTTGTTTAGGCCTTTTTATACTGTTGTGAGCTGCAGAATAGGGTTCTCTCTCCCTTTGTTTAGGCCTTTTTATACTGTTGTGAGCTGCAGAATAGGGTTCTCTCTCTCCCTTTGTTTAGGCCTTTTATACTGTTGTGAGCTGCAGAATAGGTTTCTCTCTCCCTTTGTTTAGGCCTTTTTATACTGTTGTGAGCTGCAGAATAGGGTTCTCTCTCTCCCTTTGTTTAGGCCTTTTTATACTGTTGTGAGCTGCAGAATAGGGTTCTCTCTCTCCCTTTGTTTAGGCCTTTTTATACTGTTGTGAGCTGCAGAATAGGGTTCTCTCTCCCTTTGTTTAGGCCTTTTATACTGTTGTGAGCTGCAGAATAGGGTTCTCTCTCTCCCTTTGTTTAGGCCTTTTTATACTGTTGTGAGCTGCAGAATAGGGTTTCTCTCTCCCTTTGTTTAGGCCTTTTTATACTGTTGTGAGCTGCAGAATAGGGTTTCTCTCTTCCTTTGTTTAGGGCCTGTTTTTTATACTGTTGTGAGCTGCAGAATAGGGTTCTCTCTCCTTTGTTTAGGCCTTTTTATACTGTTGTGAGCTGCAGAATAGGGTTCTCTCTCTCCCTTTGTTTAGGCCTTTTTATACTGTTGTGAGCTGCAGAATAGGGTTTCTCTCTCCCTTTGTTTAGGCCTTTTTATACTGTTGTGAGCTGCAGAATAGGGTTTCTCTCTCCCTTTGTTTAGGCCTTTTTATACTGTTGTGAGCTGCAGAATAGGGTTTCTCTCTCCCTTTGTTTAGGCCTTTTTATACTGTTGTGAGCTGCAGAATAGGGTTCTCTCTCTCCCTTTGTTTAGGCCTTTTTATACTGTTGTGAGCTGCAGAATAGGGTTCTCTCTCCCTTTGTTTAGGCCTTTTTATACTGTTGTGAGCTGCAGAATAGGGTTCTCTCTCTCCCTTTGTTTAGGCCTTTTTATACTGTTGTGAGCTGCAGAATAGGGTTCTCTCTCTCCCTTTGTTTAGGCCTTTTATACTGTTGTGAGCTGCAGAATAGGGTTTCTCTCTCCCTTTGTTTAGGCCTTTTATACTGTTGTGAGCTGCAGAATAGGGTTTCTCTCTCCCTTTGTTTAGGCCTTTTTATACTGTTGTGAGCTGCAGAATAGGGTTCTCTCTCCCTTTGTTTAGGCCTTTTATACTGTTGTGAGCTGCAGAATAGGGTTCTCTCTCCCTTTGTTTAGGCCTTTTATACTGTTGTGAGCTGCAGAATAGGGTTCTCTCTCTCCCTTTGTTTAGGCCTTTTATACTGTTGCTGAGCTTTGTTTGCAGAATAGGGTTCTCTCTCTCCTTTGTTTAGGCCTTTTTATACTGTTGTGAGCTGCAGAATAGGGTTTCTCTCTCCCTTTGTTTAGGCCTTTTTATACTGTTGTGAGCTGCAGAATAGGTTTTCTCTCTCCCTTTGTTTAGGCCTTTTTATACTGTTGTGAGCTGCAGAATAGGGTTTCTCTCTCCCTTTGTTTAGGCCTTTTTATACTGTTGTGAGCTGCAGAATAGGGTTCTCTCTCCTTTGTTTAGGCCTTTTTATACTGTTGTGAGCTGCAGAATAGGGTTCTCTCTCCCTTTGTTTAGGCCTTTTATACTGTTGTGAGCTGCAGAATAGGGTTTCTCTCTCCCTTTGTTTAGGCCTTTTTATACTGTTGTGAGCTGCAGAATAGGTTTCTCTCTCCCTTTGTTTAGGCCTTTTTATACTGTTGTGAGCTGCAGAATAGGGTTCTCTCTCTCCCTTTGTTTAGGCCTTTTATACTGTTGTGAGCTGCAGAATAGGGTTCTCTCTCCCTTTGTTTAGGCCTTTTTATACTGTTGTGAGCTGCAGAATAGGGCTCTCTCTCCCTTTGTTTAGGCCTTGTTATACTGTTGTGAGCTGCAGAATAGGGTTCTCTCTCTCCCTTTGTTTTGGCCTTTTTATACTGTTGTGAGCTGCAGAATAGGGTTCTCTCTCCCTTTGTTTAGGCCTTTTTATACTGTTGTGAGCTGCAGAATAGGGTTCTCTCTCTCCCTTTGTTTTGGCCTTTTTATACTGTTGTGAGCTGCAGAATGGGGTTCTCTCTCTCCCTTTGTTTAGGCCTTTTTATACTGTTGTGAGCTGCAGAATAGGGTTCTCTCTCCCTTTGTTTAGGCCTTTTTATACTGTTGTGAGCTGCAGAATAGGGTTCTCTCTCCCTTTGTTTAGGCCTTTTATACTGTTGTGAGCTGCAGAATAGGGTTCTCTCTCTCCTTTGTTTTGGCCTTTTTACACTGTTGTGAGCTGCAGAATAGGGTTCTCTCTCCTTTGTTTAGGCCTTTTTATACTGTTGTGAGCTGCAGAATAGGGTTTCTCTCTCCCTTTGTTTAGGCCTTTTTATACTGTTGTGAGCTGCAGAATAGGGTTTCTCTCTCCCTTTGTTTAGGCCTTTTTATACTGTTGTGAGCTGCAGAATAGGGTTCTCTCTCCCTTTGTTTAGGCCTTTTTATACTGTTGTGAGCTGCAGAATAGGGTTCTCTCTCTCCCTTTGTTTTGGCCTTTTTATACTGTTGTGAGCTGCAGAATAGGTTTCTCTCTCCCTTTGTTTAGGCCTTTTTATACTGTTGTGAGCTGCAGAATAGGGTTCTCTCTCCCTTTGTTTAGGCCTTTTTATACTGTTGTGAGCTGCAGAATAGGGTTTCTCTCTCCCTTTGTTTAGGCCTTTTATACTGTTGTGAGCTGCAGAATAGGGTTCTCTCTCCCTTTGTTTAGGCCTTTTTATACTGTTGTGAGCTTAGGCTCTCTCTCCCTTTGTTTAGGCCTTTTATACTGTTGTGAGCTGCAGAATAGGGTTCTCTCTCTCCCTTTGTTTTGGCCTTTTTATACTGTTGTGAGCTGCAGAATAGGTTTCTCTCTCCCTTTGTTTAGGCCTTTTTATACTGTTGTGAGCTGCAGAATAGGTTTCTCTCTCCCTTTGTTTTGGCCTTTTTACACTGTTGTGAGCTGCAGAATAGGGTTCTCTCTCCCTTTGTTTAGGCCTTTTTATACTGTTGTGAGCTGCAGAATAGGGTTCTCTCTTCCTTTGTTCAGGCCTTTTTATACTGTTGTGAGCTACAGAATAGGGTTCTCTCTCTCCCTTTGTTTAGGCCTTTTTATACTGTTGTGAGCTGCAGAATAGGGTTCTCTCTCTCCCTTTGTTTCGGCCTTTTTATACTGTTGTGAGCTGCAGAATAGGGTTCTCTCTCCCTTTGTTTAGGCCTTTTTTATACTGTTGTGAGCTGCAGAATAGGGTTCTCTCTCTCCCTTTGTTTAGGCCTTTTTATACTGTTGTGAGCTGCAGAATAGGGTTCTCTCTCCCTTTGTTTAGGCCTTTTTATACTGTTGTGAGCTGCAGAATAGGGTTCTCTCTCCTTTGTTTGGGCCTATTTATACTGTTGTGAGCTGCAGAATAGGGTTTTTCTCCCTTTGTTTTGGCCTTTTTACACTGTTGTGAGCTGCAGAATAGGGTTCTCTCTCCCTTTGTTTAGGCCTTTTTATACTGTTGTGAGCTGCAGAATAGGGTTCTCTCTCTCTCCCTTTGTTTTGGCCTTTTTATACTGTTGTGAGCTGCAGAATAGGGTTCTCTCTCTCCCTTTGTTTAGGCCTTTTTACTGTTGTGAGCTGCAGAATAGGGTTCTCTCTCCCTTTGTTTAGGCCTTTTTATACTGTTGTGAGCTGCAGAATAGGGTTCTCTCTCCCTTTGTTTAGGCCTATTTATACTGTTGTGAGCTGCAGAATAGGGTTCTCTCTCTCCCTTTGTTTTGGCCTTTTTATACTGTTGTGAGCTGCAGAATAGGGTTCTCTCTCCCTTTGTTTAGGCCTTTTTATACTGTTGTGAGCTGCAGAATAGGGTTCTCTCTCCCTTTGTTTAGGCCTTTTTATACTGTTGTGAGCTGCAGAATAGGGTCTCTCTCTCTCCCTTTGTTTAGGCCTTTTTATACTGTTGTGAGCTGCAGAATAGGGCTCTCTCTCCCTTTGTTTAGGCCTTTTTATACTGTTGTGAGCTGCAGAATAGGGTTCTCTCTCTCCCTTTGTTTTGGCCTTTTTATACTGTTGTGAGCTGCAGAATAGGTTTCTCTCTCCCTTTGTTTAGGCCTTTTTATACTGTTGTGAGCTGCAGAATAGGGTTCTCTCTCTCTCCCTTTGTTTTGGCCTTTTTACACTGTTGTGAGCTGCAGAATGGGGTTCTCTCTCTCCCTTTGTTTAGGCCTTTTTTTGTTTAGGCTCTCTCCCTTTGTTTAGGCCTTTTATACTGTTGTGAGCTGCAGAATAGGGTTTCTCTCTCCCTTTGTTTAGGCCTTTTTATACTGTTGTGAGCTGCAGAATAGGGTTCTCTCTCCCTTTGTTTAGGCCTTTTTATACTGTTGTGAGCTGCAGAATAGGGTTCTCTCTTCCTTTGTTTAGGCCTTTTTATACTGTTGTGAGCTGCAGAATAGGTTTCTCTCTCCCTTTGTTTAGGCCTTTTTATACTGTTGTGAGCTGCAGAATAGGGTTCTCTCTCCTTTGTTTAGGCCTTTTTATACTGTTGTGAGCTGCAGAATAGGTTTCTCTCTCCTTTGTTTGGGCCTATTTATACTGTTGTGAGCTGCAGAATAGGGTTCTCTCTCTCCCTTTGTTTAGGCCTTTTTATACTGTTGTGAGCTGCAGAATAGGGTTCTCTCTCTCCCTTTGTTTAGGCCTTTTTATACTGTTGTGAGCTGCAGAATAGGGTTCTCTCTCCCTTTGTTTGGGCCTTTTTATACTGTTGTGAGCTGCAGAATGGGGTTCTCTCTCTCTCCCTTTGTTTAGGCCTTTTTATACTGTTGTGAGCTGCAGAATAGGGTTCTCTCTCTCCCTTTGTTTAGGCCTTTTTATACTGTTGTGAGCTGCAGAATAGGGTTCTCTCTCCCTTTGTTTAGGCCTTTTATACTGTTTTATAGGGTTCTCTCTCTCCCTTTGTTTAGGCCTTTTTATACTGTTGTGAGCTGCAGAATAGGTTTCTCTCTCCCTTTGTTTAGGCCTTTTATACTGTTGTGAGCTGCAGAATAGGGTTCTCTCTCTCCCTTTGTTTAGGCCTTTTATACTGTTGTGAGCTGCAGAATAGGGTTCTCTCTCCCTTTGTTTTGGCCTTTTTATACTGTTGTGAGCTGCAGAATAGGGTTCTCTCTCCCTTTGTTTAGGCCTTTTTATACTGTTGTGAGCTGCAGAATAGGGTTCTCTCTCCGTTTGTTTAGGCCTATTTATACTGTTGTGAGCTGCAGAATAGGGTTCTCTCTCTCCCTTTGTTTTGGCCGTTTTACACTGTTGTGAGCTGCAGAATAGGGTTCTCTCTCTCCCTTTGTTTAGGCCTTTTTATACTGTTGTGAGCTGCAGAATAGGGCTCTCTCCCCCTTTGTTTAGGCCTTGTTATACTGTTGTGAGCTGCAGAATAGGGTTCTCTCTCTCCCTTTGTTTTGGCCTTTTTATACTGTTGTGAGCTGCAGAATAGGGTTCTCTCTCTCTCCCTTTGTTTAGGCCTTTTTATACTGTTGTGAGCTGCAGAATAGGGTTCTCTCTCTCCCTTTGTTTAGGCCTTTTTATACTGTTGTGAGCTGCAGAATAGGTTTCTCTCTCCCTTTGTTTAGGCCTTTTTATACTGTTGTGAGCTGCAGAATAGTTTCTCTCTCCCTTTGTTTAGGCCTTTTTATACTGTTGTGAGCTGCAGAATAGGGTTCTCTCTCTCCCTTTGTTTAGGCCTTTTTATACTGTTGTGAGCTGCAGAATAGGGTTTCTCTCTCCCTTTGTTTAGGCCTTTTTATACTGTTGTGAGCTGCAGAATAGGGTTCTCTCTTCCTTTGTTCAGGCCTTTTTATACTGTTGTGAGCTGCAGAATAGGTTTCTCTCTCCTTTGTTTGGGCCTATTTATACTGTTGTGAGCTGCAGAATAGGGTTCTCTCTCTCCCTTTGTTTAGGCCTTTTTATACTGTTGTGAGCTGCAGAATAGGGTTCTCTCTCTCCCTTTGTTTAGGCCTTTTATACTGTTGTGAGCTGCAGAATAGGTTTCTCTCTCCCTTTGTTTAGGCCTTTTATACTGTTGTGAGCTGCAGAATAGGGTTCTCTCTCTCCCTTTGTTTAGGCCTTTTTATACTGTTGTGAGCTGCAGAATAGGGTTTCTCTCTCTCCCTTTGTTTAGGCCTTTTTATACTGTTGTGAGCTGCAGAATAGGGTTTCTCTCTCCCTTTGTTTAGGCCTTTTATACTGTTGTGAGCTGCAGAATAGGGTTTCTCTCTCCCTTTGTTTAGGCCTTTTATACTGTTGTGAGCTGCAGAATAGGGTTCTCTCTCCCTTTGTTTAGGCCTTTTTATACTGTTGTGAGCTGCAGAATAGGGTTCTCTCTCCCTTTGTTTAGGCCTTTTTATACTGTTGTGAGCTGCAGAATAGGGTTCTCTCTCTCCCTTTGTTTTGGCCTTTTTACACTGTTGTGAGCTGCAGAATAGGGTTCTCTCTCCCTTTGTTTAGGCCTTTTTATACTGTTGTGAGCTGCAGAATAGGGTTCTCTCTCTCCCTTTGTTTTGGCCTTTTTATACTGTTGTGAGCTGCAGAATAGGGTTCTCTCTCTCCCTTTGTTTAGGCCTTTTTATACTGTTGTGAGCTGCAGAATAGGGTTCTCTCTCCCTTTGTTTAGGCCTTTTTATACTGTTGTGAGCTGCAGAATAGGGTTCTCTCTCCCTTTGTTTAGGCCTTTTATACTGTTGTGAGCTGCAGAATAGGGTTCTCTCTCCCTTTGTTTTGGCCTTTTTATACTGTTGTGAGCTGCAGAATAGGGTTCTCTCTCCCTTTGTTTAGGCCTTTTTATACTGTTGTGAGCTGCAGAATGGGGTTCTCTCTCTGTCCCTTTGTTTAGGCCTTTTTATACTGTTGTGAGCTGCAGAATAGGGTTCTCTCTCTCCCTTTGTTTAGGCCTTTTTATACTGTTGTGAGCTGCAGAATAGGGTTCTCTCTCCCTTTGTTTAGGCCTTTTATACTGTTGTGAGCTGCAGAATAGGGTTCTCTCTCCCTTTGTTTTGGCCTTTTTATACTGTTGTGAGCTGCAGAATAGGGTTCTCTCTCCCTTTGTTTAGGCCTTTTATACTGTTGTGAGCTGCAGAATAGGGTTCTCTCTCCCTTTGTTTAGGCCTTTTTATACTGTTGTGAGCTGCAGAATAGGGCTCTCTCTCTCTCCCTTTGTTTAGGCCTTTTTATACTGTTGTGAGCTGCAGAATAGGGTTCTCTCTCTCCCTTTGTTTAGGCCTTTTTATACTGTTGTGAGCTGCAGAATAGGGTTTCTCTCTCCCTTTGTTTAGGCCTTTTTATACTGTTGTGAGCTGCAGAATAGGTTTCTCTCTCCCTTTGTTTAGGCCTTTTTATACTGTTGTGAGCTGCAGAATAGGTTTCTCTCTCCCTTTGTTTTGGCCTTTGTTTAGGCCTTTTATACTGTTGTGAGCTGCAGAATAGGGTTCTCTCTCCCTTTGTTTAGGCCTTTTTATACTGTTGTGGCTGCAGAATAGGGTTCTCTCTTCCTTTGTTCAGGCCTTTTATACTGTTGTGAGCTGCAGAATAGGGTTCTCTCTCTCCCTTTGTTTAGGCCTTTTTATACTGTTGTGAGCTGCAGAATAGGGTTCTCTCTCTCCCTTTGTTTTGGCCTTTTTATACTGTTGTGAGCTGCAGAATAGGTTTCTCTCTCCCTTTGTTTAGGCCTTTTTATACTGTTGTGAGCTGCAGAATAGGGCTCTCTCTCTCTCCCTTTGTTTAGGCCTTTTTATACTGTTGTGAGCTGCAGAATAGGGTTCTCTCTCCCTTTGTTTAGGCCTTTTTATACTGTTGTGAGCTGCAGAATAGGGTTCTCTCTCCCTTTGTTTAGGCCTATTTATACTGTTGTGAGCTGCAGAATAGGGTTCTCTCTCTCCCTTTGTTTTGGCCTTTTTACACTGTTGTGAGCTGCAGAATAGGGTTCTCTCTCCCTTTGTTTAGGCCTTTTTATACTGTTGTGAGCTGCAGAATAGGGCTCTCTCTCTCTCCCTTTGTTTTGGCCTTTTTACACTGTTGTGAGCTGCAGAATGGGGTTCTCTCTCTCCCTTTGTTTAGGCCTTTTTACACTGTTGTGAGCTGCAGAATAGGGTTCTCTCTCCCTTTGTTTAGGCCTTTTTATACTGTTGTGAGCTGCAGAATAGGGTTCTCTCTCCCTTTGTTTAGGCCTATTTATACTGTTGTGAGCTGCAGAATAGGGTTCTCTCTCCCTTTGTTTTGGCCTTTTTACACTGTTGTGAGCTGCAGAATAGGGTTCTCTCTCCCTTTGTTTAGGCCTTTTTATACTGTTGTGAGCTGCAGAATAGGGCTCTCTCTCTCTCCCTTTGTTTAGGCCTTTTTATACTGTTGTGAGCTGCAGAATAGGGCTCTCTCTCTCTCCCTTTGTTTAGGCCTTTTTATACTGTTGTGAGCTGCAGAATAGGGCTCTCTCTCCCTTTGTTTAGGCCTTGTTATACTGTTGTGAGCTGCAGAATAGGGTTCTCTCTCTCCCTTTGTTTTGGCCTTTTTATACTGTTGTGAGCTGCAGAATAGGTTTAGGCCTTTTATACTGTTGTGAGCTGCAGAATAGGGTTCTCTCTCTCCCTTTGTTTTGGCCTTTTTATACTGTTGTGAGCTGCAGAATGGGGTTCTCTCTCTCTCCCTTTGTTTAGGCCTTTTTATACTGTTGTGAGCTGCAGAATAGGGTTCTCTCTCCCTTTGTTTAGGCCTTTTTATACTGTTGTGAGCTGCAGAATAGGGTTCTCTCTCTCCCTTTGTTTAGGCCTTTTTATACTGTTGTGAGCTGCAGAATAGGGTTCTCTCTCCCTTTGTTTAGGCCTTTTTATACTGTTGTGAGCTGCAGAATAGGGTTCTCTCTTCCTTTGTTTAGGCCTTTTTATACTGTTGTGAGCTGCAGAATAGGGTTTCTCTCTCCCTTTGTTTAGGCCTTTTTATACTGTTGTGAGCTGCAGAATAGGGTTCTCTCTTCCTTTGTTCAGGCCTTTTTATACTGTTGTGAGCTGCAGAATAGGTTTCTCTCTCCTTTGTTTGGGCCTATTTATACTGTTGTGAGCTGCAGAATAGGGTTCTCTCTCTCCCTTTGTTTAGGCCTTTTTATACTGTTGTGAGCTGCAGAATAGGGTTCTCTCTCTTTCCCTTTGTTTAGGCCTTTTTATACTGTTGTGAGCTGCAGAATAGGGTTCTCTCTCTCCCTTTGTTTAGGCCTTTTTATACTGTTGTGAGCTGCAGAATAGGGTTCTCTCTCCCTTTGTTTAGGCCTTTTTATACTGTTGTGAGCTGCAGAATAGGGTTCTCTCTCTCCCTTTGTTTAGGCCTTTTTATACTGTTGTGAGCTGCAGAATAGGGTTCTCTCTCTCCCTTTGTTTAGGCCTTTTTATACTGTTGTGAGCTGCAGAATAGGGTTCTCTCTCTCCCTTTGTTTAGGCCTTTTTATACTGTTGTGAGCTGCAGAATAGGTTTCTCTCTCCCTTTGTTTAGGCCTTGTTATACTGTTGTGAGCTGCAGAATAGGGTTCTCTCTCTCCCTTTGTTTAGGCCTTTTTATACTGTTGTGAGCTGCAGAATAGGGTTCTCTCTCCCTTTGTTTAGGCCTATTTATACTGTTGTGAGCTGCAGAATAGGGTTCTCTCTCCCTTTGTTTAGGCCTTTTTATACTGTTGTGAGCTGCAGAATAGGGTTCTCTCTCCCTTTGTTTAGGCCTATTTATACTGTTGTGAGCTGCAGAATAGGGTTCTCTCTCTCCCTTTGTTTAGGCCTATTTATACTGTTGTGAGCTGCAGAATAGGGTTCTCTCTCTCCCTTTGTTTAGGCCTTTTTATACTGTTGTGAGCTGCAGAATAGGGTTCTCTCTCTCCCTTTGTTTAGGCCTTTTTATACTGTTGTGAGCTGCAGAATAGGGTTCTCTCTCCCTTTGTTTAGGCCTTTTTATACTGTTGTGAGCTGCAGAATAGGGCTCTCTCTCTCTCCCTTTGTTTAGGCCTTGTTATACTGTTGTGAGCTGCAGAATAGGGTTCTATCTCTCCCTTTGTTTTGGCCTTTTTATACTGTTGTGAGCTGCAGAATAGGTTTCTCTCTCCCTTTGTTTAGGCCTTTTTATACTGTTGTGAGCTGCAGAATAGGGTTCTCTCTCTCTCCCTTTGTTTTGGCCTTTTTACACTGTTGTGAGCTGCAGAATGGGGTTCTCTCTCCCCCTTTGTTTAGGCCTTTTTATACTGTTGTGAGCTGCAGAATAGGTTTCTCTCTCCCTTTGTTTAGGCCTTTTTATACTGTTGTGAGCTGCAGAATAGGGTTCTCTCTTCCTTTGTTCAGGCCTTTTTATACTGTTGTGAGCTGCAGAATAGGTTTCTCTCTTCCTTTGTTCAGGCCTTTTTATACTGTTGTGAGCTGCAGAATAGGGTTCTCTCTCTCCCTTTGTTTAGGCCTTTTTATACTGTTGTGAGCTGCAGAATAGGGTTCTCTCTCTCCCTTTGTTTAGGCCTTTTTATACTGTTGTGAGCTGCAGAATAGGTTTCTCTCTCCCTTTGTTTAGGCCTTTTTATACTGTTGTGAGCTGCAGAATAGGGTTCTCTCTCCCTTTGTTTAGGCCTTTTTATACTGTTGTGAGCTGCAGAATAGGGTTCTCTCTCCCTTTGTTTAGGCCTATTTATACTGTTGTGAGCTGCAGAATAGGGTTCTCTCTCTCCCTTTGTTTTGGCCTTTTTACACTGTTGTGAGCTGCAGAATAGGGTTCTCTCTCCCTTTGTTTAGGCCTTTTTATACTGTTGTGAGCTGCAGAATAGGGCTCTCTCTCTCTCCCTTTGTTTAGGCCTTTTTATACTGTTGTGAGCTGCAGAATAGGGCTCTCTCTCCCTTTGTTTAGGCCTTTTTATACTGTTGTGAGCTGCAGAATAGGGTTCTCTCTCCCTTTGTTTAGGCCTTTTTATACTGTTGTGAGCTGCAGAATAGGGCTCTCTCTCCCTTTGTTTAGGCCTTGTTATACTGTTGTGAGCTGCAGAATAGGTTTCTCTCTCCCTTTGTTTTGGCCTTTTTATACTGTTGTGAGCTGCAGAATAGGTTTCTCTCTCCCTTTGTTTAGGCCTTTTTATACTGTTGTGAGCTGCAGAATAGGGTTCTCTCTCTCTCCCTTTGTTTTGGCCTTTTTACACTGTTGTGAGCTGCAGAATGGGGTTCTCTCTCTCCCTTTGTTTAGGCCTTTTTATACTGTTGTGAGCTGCAGAATAGGGTTCTCTCTCTCTCCCTTTGTTTTGGCCTTTTTACACTGTTGTGAGCTGCAGAATGGGGTTCTCTCTCTCCCTTTGTTTAGGCCTTTTTACACTGTTGTGAGCTGCAGAATAGGGTTCTCTCTTCCTTTGTTCAGGCCTTTTTATACTGTTGTGAGCTGCAGAATAGGGTTCTCTCTCTCCCTTTGTTTAGGCCTTTTTACACTGTTGTGAGCTGCAGAATAGGGTTCTCTCTCCCTTTGTTTGGGCCTTTTTATACTGTTGTGAGCTGCAGAATAGGGTTCTCTCTCCCTTTGTTTAGGCCTTTTTATACTGTTGTGAGCTGCAGAATAGGGTTCTCTCTCTCCCTTTGTTTAGGCCTTTTTATACTGTTGTGAGCTACAGAATAGGGTTCTCTCTCTCCCTTTGTTTAGGCCTTTTTATACTGTTGTGAGCTGCAGAATAGGGTTCTCTCTCTCCCTTTGTTTAGGCCTTTTTATACTGTTGTGAGCTGCAGAATAGTTTCTCTCTCCCTTTGTTTAGGCCTTTTTATACTGTTGTGAGCTGCAGAATAGGTTTCTCTCTCCCTTTGTTTTGGCCTTTTTATACTGTTGTGAGCTGCAGAATAGGGTTCTCTCTCTCCCTTTGTTTAGGCCTTTTTATACTGTTGTGAGCTGCAGAATAGGGTTCTCTCTCTCCTTTGTTTAGGCCTTTTTATACTGTTGTGAGCTGCAGAATAGGGTTCTCTCTCCCTTTGTTCAGGACTTTTTCTGCTGA
>NC_088399.1:87544415-87594415 GCF_034236695.1 Oncorhynchus nerka | reverse complement strand
GCAAATCTATTTTGTTGACTGGTGGATTTACATGGTCCTGATTGGGCCAAATGTGAATTCATGGCCGGGGTCTGGTTTAGGGAGGGACGGGGGACGGGGGACGGGGGGGGCTGCAGCAGTAGTTATTCTCATCATCATCATAAGGGGTGTATTATTTTTTGGCGTGTCTATTTGGAATCTAGATTGAATTTAGTTGGGGCTGTTGCTATCAGTGGAGAACAAGCTGGCAGTGCCGGCGGTCTGACGGTCTCAGATAAGGACACTGCTCTCAGCTAAGCCTGATTAGAGCTGGCCCCTAAAAGGATTTGTTGTGAGAGGCAAATAGACTGTGGAACGGCAGCCTGGGACTGAGCTGATATCAGGAATCACAGCCCCCCCCCCCCCACCCCACCCAGTGTACCCCACCACGACATACCCCACCCCAGCCCAAGCGCCCCCCTGGGTTTCCAACGCACTAGTCTGAGGTAGCTCATGTGTGTGTGTGTGTGTGTGTGTATATGTGCGTGTGTGTTTGTGCATTTAAATGAACATGGATGCATTTGGGGCTCACTGATGTGTTTTGCATCTACAAGCAATTTTCTGAGAATGATCAAAAGAGTTCACATCATTTTCCTCTTTCTATTTTCGTCAACAGGGAATCCTCCAATACAAATCCTGCAACAGGGAATCCTCCAAAACAAATCCTGCAACAGGGAATCCTCCAACAGGGAATCCTCCAAAACAAATCATCCAACAGGGAATCCTCCAAAACAAATCCTGCAACAGGGAATCCTCCAAAACAAATCCTCCAACAGGGAATCCTCCAAAACAAATCCTCCAACAGGGAATCCTCCAAAACAAATCCTCCAACAGGGAATCCTCCAAAACAAATCCTCCAACAGGGAATCCTCCAACAAGGAATCCTCCAACAGGGAATCCTCCAAAACAAATCCTCCAACAGGGAATCCTCCAAAACAAATCGTCCAACAGGGAATCCTCCAAAACAAATCCTGCAACAGGGAATCCTCCAAAACAAATCCTGCAACAGGGAATCCTCCAAAACAAATCCTCCAACAGGGAATCCTCCAAAACAAATCCTCCAACAGGGAATCCTCCAACAGGGAATCCTCCAACAGGGAATTCTCCAAAACAAATCCTCCAACAGGGAATCCTCCAACAGGGAATCCTCAAAAACAAATCCTCCAACAAGGAATCCTCAAAAACAAATCCTCCGACAGGGAATCCTCCAACAGGGAATCCTCCAACATGGGAATCCTCCAACAGGGAATCCTCCGAAACAAATCCTCCAACAGGGAATCCTCCAACAGGGAATCCTCCAAAACCAATCCTCCAACAGAGAATCCTCCAACAGGTAATCCTCCAACAGGGAATCCTCCAACAGGTAATCTTCCAACAGGGAATCCTCCAACAAGGAATCCTCCAAAACAAATCCTCCGACAGGGAATCCTCCAACAGGGAATCCTCCAAAACAAATCCTCCAACAGGGAATCCTCCAACAGGGAATCCTCCAACAGGAAATCCTCCAAAACAAATCCTCCAATGGGGAATCCTCCAACAGGGAATCCTCCAAAACAAATCCTCCAACAGGGAATCCTCCAACAGGGAATCCTCAAAAACAAATCCTCCAACAAGGAATCCTCAAAAACAAATCATCCGACAGGGAATCCTCCAACAGGGAATCCTCCAACATGGGAATCCTCCAACAGGGAATCCTCCGAAACAAATCCTCCAACAGGGAATCCTCCAACAGGGAATCCTCCAAAACAAATCCTCCAACAGGGAATCCTCCAACAGGTAATCCTCCAACAGGGAATCCTCCAACAGGTAATCCTCCAACAGGGAATCCTCCAACAAGGAATCCTCCAAAACAAATCCTCCAACAGGGAATCCTCCAAAACAAATCCTCCGACAGGGAATCCTCCAACAGGGAATCCTCCAAAACAAATCCTCCAACAGGGAATCCTCCAACAGGGAATCCTCCAACAGGGAATCCTCCAAAACAAATCCTCCAACAGGGAATCCTCCAACAGGGAATCTCCTCCAACAGGGAATCCCCCAACAGGGAATCCCCCAACAGGGAATCCTCCAAAGCAAATCCTCCAACGGGGAATCCTCCAACAGGGAATCCTCCAAAACAAATCATCCAACAGGGAATCCTCCAAAACAAATCCTGCAACAGGGAATCCTCCAAAACAAATCCTCCAACAGGGAATCCTCCAAAACAAATCCTCCAACAGGGAATCCTCCAAAACAAATCCTCCAACAGGGAATCCTCCAACAAGGAATCCTCCAACAGGGAATCCTCCAAAACAAATCCTCCAACAGGGAATCCTCCAAAACAAATCGTCCAACAGGGAATCCTCCAAAACAAATCCTGCAACAGGGAATCCTCCAAAACAAATCCTGCAACAGGGAATCCTCCAAAACAAATCCTCCAACAGGGAATCCTCCAAAACAAATCCTCCAACAGGGAATCCTCCAACAGGGAATCCTCCAACAGGGAATCCTCCAAAACAAATCCTCCAACAGGGAATCCTCCAACAGGGAATCCTCAAAAACAAATCCTCCAACAAGGAATCCTCAAAAACAAATCCTCCGACAGGGAATCCTCCAACAGGGAATCCTCCAACATGGGAATCCTCCAACAGGGAATCCTCCGAAACAAATCCTCCAACAGTGAATCCTCCAACAGGGAATCCTCCAAAACAAATCCTCCAACAGAGAATCCTCCAACAGGTAATCCTCCAACAGGGAATCCTCCAACAGGTAATCCTCCAACAGGGAATCCTCCAACAAGGAATCCTCCAAAACAAATCCTCCGACAGGGAATCCTCCAACAGGGAATCCTCCAAAACAAATCCTACAACAGGGAATCCTCCAACAGGGAATCCTCCAACAGGGAATCCTCCAAAACAAATCCTCCAATGGGGAATCCTCCAACAGGGAATCCTCCAAAACAAATCCTCCAACAGGGAATCCTCCAACAGGGAATCCTCAAAAACAAATCCTCCAACAAGGAATCCTCAAAAACAAATCCTCCGACAGGGAATCCTCCAACAGGGAATCCTCCAACATGGGAATCCTCCAACAGGGAATCCTCCGAAACAAATCCTCCAACAGGGAATCCTCCAACAGGGAATCCTCCAAAACAAATCCTCCAACAGAGAATCCTCCAACAGGTAATCCTCCAACAGGGAATCCTCCAACAGGTAATCCTCCAACAGGGAATCCTCCAACAAGGAATCCTCCAAAACAAATCCTCCGACAGGGAATCCTCCAACAGGGAATCCTCCAAAACAAATCCTCCAACAGGGAATCCTCCAACAGGGAATCCTCCAACAGGGAATCCTCCAAAACAAATCCTCCAATGGGGAATCCTCCAACAGGGAATCCTCCAAAACAAATCCTCCAACAGGGAATCCTCCAACAGGGAATCCTAAAAAACAAATCCTCCAACAAGGAATCCTCAAAAACAAATCATCCGACAGGGAATCTTCCAACAGGGAATCCTCCAACATGGGAATCCTCCAACAGGGAATCCTCCGAAACAAATCCTCCAACAGGGAATCCTCCAACAGGGAATCCTCCAAAACAAATCCTCCAACAGGGAATCCTCCAACAGGTAATCCTCCAACAGGGAATCCTCCAACAGGTAATCCTCCAACAGGGAATCCTCCAACAGGGAATCCTCCAACAGGTAATCCTCCAACAGGGAATCCTCCAACAAGGAATCCTCCAAAACAAATCCTCCAACAGGGAATCCTCCAAAACAAATCCTCCGACAGGGAATCCTCCAACAGGGAATCCTCCAACAGGGAATCTCCTCCAACAGGGAATCCTCCAAAACAAATCCTCCAACAGGGAATCCTCCAACAGGGAATCCTCCAACAGGGAATCCTCCAAAACAAATCCTCCAATGGGGAATCCTCCAACAGGGAATCCTCCAAAACAAATCCTCCAACAGGGAATCCTCCAACAGGGAATCCTAAAAAACAAATCCTCCAACAAGGAATCCTCAAAAACAAATCATCCGACAGGGAATCCTCCAACAGGGAATCCTCCAACATGGGAATCCTCCAACAGGGAATCCTCCGAAACAAATCCTCCAACAGGGAATCCTCCAACAGGGAATCCTCCAAAACAAATCCTCCAACAGGGAATCCTCCAACAGGTAATCCTCCAACAGGGAATCCTCCAACAGGTAATCCTCCAACAGGGAATCCTCCAACAAGGAATCCTCCAAAACAAATCCTCCAACAGGGAATCCTTCAACAGGTAATCCTCCAACAGGGAATCCTCCAACAGGGAATCCTCCAACAGGGAATCCTCCAAAACAAATCCTCCAACAGGGAATCCTCCAACAGGGAATATCCTCCAACAGGGAATCCCCCAACAGGGAATCCCCCAACAGGGAATCCTCCAAAACAAATCCTGCAACAGGGAATCCTCCAAAACAAATCCTGCAACAGGGAATCCTCCAAAACAAATCCTCCAACAGGGAATCCTCCAAAACAAATCCTCCAACAGGGAATCCTCCAACAGGGAATCCTCCAACAGGGAATCCTCCAAAACAAATCCTCCAACAGGGAATCCTCCAACAGGGAATCCTCAAAAACAAATCCTCCAACAAGGAATCCTCAAAAACAAATCCTCCGACAGGGAATCCTCCAACAGGGAATCCTCCAACATGGGAATCCTCCAACAGGGAATCCTCCGAAACAAATCCTCCAACAGGGAATCCTCCAACAGGGAATCCTCCAAAACAAATCCTCCAACAGAGAATCCTCCAACAGGTCATCCTCCAACAGGGAATCCTCCAACAGGTAATCCTCCAACAGGGAATCCTCCAACAAGGAATCCTCCAAAACAAATCCTCCGACAGGGAATCCTCCAACAGGGAATCCTCCAAAACAAATCCTCCAACAGGGAATCCTCCAACAGGGAATCCTCCAACAGGGAATCCTCCAAAACAAATCCTCTAATGGGGAATCCTCCAACAGGGAATCCTCCAAAACAAATCCTCCAACAGGGAATCCTCCAACAGGGAATCCTCAAAAACAAATCCTCCAACAAGGAATCCTCAAAAACAAATCATCCGACAGGGAATCCTCCAACAGGGAATCCTCCAACATGGGAATCCTCCAACAGGGAATCCTCCGAAACAAATCCTCCAACAGGGAATCCTCCAACAGGGAATCCTCCAAAACAAATCCTCCAACAGGGAATCCTCCAACAGGTAATCCTTCAACAGGGAATCCTCCAACAGGTAATCCTCCAACAGGGAATCCTCCAACAAGGAATCCTCCAAAACAAATCCTCCAACAGGGAATCCTCCAAAACAAATCCTCCGACAGGGAATCCTCCAACAGGGAATCCTCCAAAACAAATCCTCCAACAGGGAATCCTCCAACAGGGAATCTCCTCCAACAGGGAATCCTCCAAAACAAATCCTCCAACAGGGAATCCTCCAACAGGGAATCTCCTCCAACAGGGAATCCCCCAACAGGGAATCCCCCAACAGGGAATCCTCCAAAGCAAATCCTCCAACGGGGAATCCTCCAACAGGGAATCCTCCAAAACAAATCCTCCAACGGGGAATCCTCCAACAGGGAATCCTCCAACAGGGAATCCTCCAACAGGGAAAAATTGACTCACCTCTTGAAACGAAAGACATAAAAGATATTTATTACACCCAAATTACGGCGTGCCGTGTCATGGCACGGGGACAAAGACCAAACAAACACGTAACAAAACACAGGGTTGAAACCCTGACAAAAGAGCGAGGAGTACCTTGAATAAATAACACACAAGCATAATGATAAACACACAGGATGAGACCAGTAATCATCTGTGCAATCCACAATGGCACGAAAGCCGAAACACACAGCACAGATACTCACACGCACCAACGGACATTGTAGCAAAAATCGACAAGACCATGGAAATCAAAGGGCACATTTATACAAGTACTAATCAGTGGGAATAGGGGACAGGTGTGCGTGATGAAAGTTCCCGGAGGGATCCACGCTGCACTAGCAGCGCAATGACACCAGCCTCGAGGATGATCTGAGGACAACAGTTCGGGTCGATCAGGACCCGTTGCAGCTGCCGTAGTCGCAGGGTCGTCGGACAGACCAGTAGCAGCGTCGTCGTCGGGACCCATTGTGGGGACGTCGGACAGACCCGTTGTGGCGACGTCGGACAGACCCGTTGTGGCATCGCCGGAGGGACCCGTTGTGGGGACGTCGGACAGACCCGTTGTGGCGACGTCGGAGGGACCCGTTGTGGCATCGCCGGAGGGACCCGTTGTGGGGACGTCGGACAGACCCGTTGTGGGGACGTCGGACAGACCCGTTGTGGGGACGTCGGACGGACCCGTTGTGGGGACGTCGGACGGACCCGTTGTGGCATCGCCGGAGGGACCCGTTGTGGGGACGTCGGACAGACCCGTTGTGGGGACGTCGGACGGACCCGTTGTGGCGACGTCGGACAGACCCGTTGTGGCATCGCCGGAGGGACCCGTTGTGGGGACGTCAGACAGACCCGTTGTGGGGACGTCGGACGGACCCGTTGTGGGGACGTCGGAGGGACCCGTTGTGGGGACGTCGGACAGACCCGTTGTGGCGACGTCGGACAGACCCGTTGTGGGGACGTCGGACAGACCCGTTGTGGCGACGTCGGAGGGACCCGTTGTGGTGACGTCAGACAGACCCGTTGTGGGGACGTCGGACAGACCCGTTGTGGCGACGTCAGACAGACCCGTTGTGGGGACGTCGGAGGGACCCGTTGTGGGGACGTCGGACGGACCCGTTGTGGGGACGTCGGACAGACCCGTTGTGGCGACGTCGGAGGGACCCGTTGTGGTGACGTCGGAGGGACCCGTTGTGGTGACGTCGGACAGACCCGTTGTGGGGACGTCGGACAGACCCGTTGTGGCGACGTCGGACAGACCCGTTGTGGGGACGTCGGACAGACCCGTTGTGGCGACGTCGGAGGGACCCGTTGTGGTGACGTCGGAGGGACCCGTTGTGGTGACGTCGGACAGACCCGTTGTGGGGACGTCGGACAGACCCGTTGTGGCGACGTCGGAGGGACCCGTTGTGGCGACGTCAGACAGACCCGTTGTGGCAACGTCGGAGGGACCCGTTGTGGTGACGTCAGACGGACCCGTTGTGGTGACGTCGGACTGACCCGTTGTGGCGACGTCGGACGGACCCGTTGTGGGGACGTCGGACAGACCCGTTGTGGCGACGTCGGAGGGACCCGTTGTGGTGATGTCAGACAGACCCGTTGTGGTGACGTCGGACGGACCCGTTGTGGTGACGTCAGACAGACCCGTTGTGGCGAGACAGACGCAGGAATGCGTCATTGTTTTTTTATTAAACCCAAATTATGGCATGCCACACGGATCCCTCCAGAACTTTCATTATGCACACCTGCCCCCTATTCCCAGTGATTAGTAATTGTATAAGTGTGCCCTTGGTTTACCAGTGTCCTGTCAATTATTGGTCCCATGTCCGTTGGTGGTGTAAGTACCTATGAGTTGGTGCAGCTGTTATGCTGCGTGCTTTATATATTGTGTATTACGGGTATCGTCCCGTGTCGTTCAACGAGGTTTAGCCTCACTCTTTTGTTTGGGTACAGCCCAGTGCTTTTTGCACACGTGTTTGTTTTGGGTGTATTAACTTGTTATGGCTGCAATCCCACTAACGGTATAAATGTCATCAACAACCGCTGAATAGCATAGTGCTACATTCAATAAATTACTATAAATATTTATATTCATGAAATCACAAGTGTAATATAGGACAACACAGCTTAGCCTTTTGTTAATCCACCTGTCGTGTCAGATTTTGAAATGATGCTTTACAGCGAAAGCAATCAAAGCGTTTGGGTAAATTTATCGATCGCACGACAAAACATTAAGTACACTTAGCATCAGGTAGCTTGGTCACGAAAATCAGAAAAGCAATCAAATTAATCGTTTACCTTTGATGATCTTTGGATGTTTTCACTTACGAGACTCCCAGTTACACAACAAATGTTCCTTTTGTTCCATAAAGATGATTTTTGTATCCAAAATTCCTCCGTTTGTTTGCCGCGTTATGTTCAGAAATCCACAGGAAAGAGCGGTCACGACAACGCAGACGAAAATTCCAAATAGTTTCCATAATGTCCACAGAAACATGTCAAACGTTTTTTATAATCAACCCTCACTCAGGTTGTTTTTAAAATATATCATCGATAATATATCAACCGCAAATGTCTTTCACAGTAGGAGAGGAAAAAGCAATACCTATCCAAACTCTGTTGCGCGAGCAAAACTCATGTGACCACTTGACGCGATGTTATCTTTCTGGCTCATTTTTCAAAATAAAAGCCTGAAACTATGTCTGTTGACTGTTGACACCTTGAGGAAGCGATAGGAAAAGGAATCATATCCCTTTAAATTGAGCAAAGGGAGGCTATAGAACATGGAGTTTTCAAAATAGAAGCCACTTCCTGTTTTGATTTTATCTCAGGGTTTCGCCTGCAATATCAGTTCTGTTATACTCACAGACAATATTTTGACAGTTTTGGAAACTTTAGAGTGTTTTCTATCCAATACTAATAATGAAATACATATATTAGCAACTGAGACTGAGGAGCTGGCCGTTTACAATGGGCACCTTTTCATCCAAGCTACTCATCCAAGCTACCCTGCAGCCATAAAAAGCTAAAAAAAACTATTGTGTATTCCCACGCCTGTCTCCAAATCCTTTATACTAGCATGACGAAACACATGATCTACACAGACTCACCCCTTAAAAACACACAATCTACACAGACTCACCCCTTAAAAACACACAATCTACACAGACTCACCCCTTAAAAACACACAATCTACACAGACTCACCCTTTAAAAACATGCAATCTACAGACTCACCCCTTAAAAACAGGCGATCTACACAGACTCACCCCTTAAAAACATGCAATCTACACAGACTCACCCTTTAAAAACACGCAATCTACACAGACTCACCCCTTAAAAACAGGCAATCTACAGACTCACCCCTTAAAAACAGGCGATCTACACAGACTCACCCCTAAAAAACACACAATCTACACAGACTCACCCCTTAAAAACAGGCAATCTACAGACTCACCCCTTAAAAACAGGCGATCTACACAGACTCACCCCTTAAAAACAGGCAATCTACAGACTCACCCTTTAAAAACTAAAGACGCACAATCTCTCCTTTCTCGTATCTCAGATGAAGGTCTAACATTTTGTCTTTGATGGTGGTGTCTGTATGTGTGTGTGTGTGTGTTTGTGTGTGTGTGTCTGTATGTGTGTGTGTGTGTTTGTGTGTGTGCGAGCACGTGCATTCATGTGTGTGTGTGTGTGCCTGTGTGTGTGTGTGTGTGTGTGTGTGTGTTAGCGTGTGTTTGTGTTGCGTGTGTTTGTGTGTTTGTATGTGTACGTGCGTGCATTTGTGTGAGTGTGTGTTTGTGTGTGTGTGTCTGTATGTGTGTGTGTGTGTGTTTGTGTGTGTGCGCGCACATGCATTCATGTGTGTGTGTGTGTGTTAGCGTGTGTTTGTATGTGTACGTGCGTGTACGTGCGTGTATGTGTTTGTGTGTGTGTGGTGTATCTGTTTGCATGTGTGTGTGTGTGTGTGTGTGTGTGTGTGTGTGTGTGTGTGTGTGTGTGTGTGTGTGTGTGTGTGTGTGTGTGTGTGTGTGTGTGTGCGCACATCTAGTTTATAATATATTCCTGAAGCCCAGTGAAGGAGCCCTCCTCTTAACACTCCACAGGTTCTCTTTGTTCCTCTCGACAGTGATGAACACCCCTCCAGCCCCCAGCCTCCCCCACCGCCCTTCCCCAAATACAGGCCTAGAGTGCTGGGGGAGGTCTTTGTTCATTCTGCCCCATTATGTGGTGCTCCACCGCCACCATTCCACTGATCTCCATTACATCCACCATGTGCATATTGATGGCAGTGGCTCCATTGTTGAAGGACAAAATTAAAACGTTAACATTGAGATAGGCCAAATAAATGTGAAGAACCAGAATATTCTCTCATACTGTAATGATCATATTCTTATTCTTTATTGCTGCAATATTTAGAAGAAAAAATACATTTATTGGATGACTGTCAACAATGGGGCCTATTGAATATTTAAAATAAGATATCATTCTCATTTCTATCTTCATCATGTACCCTGGGTGTCTGAATACGGCATCTTCCCCATTCAGAATGAAAATAAAGTGTGTCCCAAATGGCACCCTATTCCATATGTAGTGCACTACTTTTGACCAGGACCTTCACCCTATTCCCTGCATAGTGCACTACTTTGACCAGAGCCCTAAGTAATGAATAAGGTACGATTTAGGACTCAAACTATGACATAGAATCAAAAAGGCTCTAATGCCTTCTGATCACAGGCTTGCAGTATTTTATGTCGGTAGCAACCTCTATGCTCCTCTCAGCACTGTCCTCCTCTCTTCTCCTCTCAGCACTGTCCTCCTCTCTTCTCCTCTCAGCACGGTGCTCCTCTCCTCTCACTACTGTGCTCCTCTCCTCTCAGCACTGTCCTCCTCTCCTCTCAGCACTGTGCTCCTCTCCTCTCAGCACTGTCCTCCTCTCCTCTCAGCACTGTCCTCCTCTCCTCTCAGCACTGTGCTCCTCTCCTCTCAGCACTGTCCTCCTCTCCTCTCAGCACTGTGCTCCTCTCCTCTCAGCACTGTCCTCCTCTCCTCTCAGCACTGTCCTCCTCTCCTCAGCACTGTGCTCCTCTCCTCTCAGCACTGTGCTCCTCTCCTCTCAGCACTGCACTGTCCTCCTCTCCTCTCAGCACTGTGCTCCTCTCCTCTCAGCACTGTGCTCCTCTCCTCTCAGCACTGTCCTCCTCCCTCAGCACTGTCCTCCTCTCCTCTCAGCACTGTGCTCCTCTCCTCTCAGCACTGTGTCCTCTCCTTTCAGCACTGTGCTCCTCTCCTCTCAGCACTGTCCTCCTCTCCTCTCAGCACTGTCCTCCTCTCCTCTCAGCACTGTGCTCCTCTCCTCTCAGCACTGTGCTCCTCTCCTCTCAGCACTGTCCTCCTCTCCTCTCAGCACTGTCCTCCTCCTCCTCTCAGCACTGTGCTCCTCTCCTCTCAGCACTGTCCTCCTCTCCTCTCAGCACTGTGCTCCTCTCCTCTCAGCACTGTCCTCCTCTCCTCTCAGCACTGTGCTCCTCTCCTCTCAGCACTGTGCTCCTCTCCTCTCAGCACTGTCCTCCTCTCCTCTCAGCACTGTCCTCCTCTCCTCTCAGCACTATGCTCCTCTCCTCTCAGCACTGTGCTCCTCTCCTCTCAGCACTGTCCTCCTCTCCTCTCAGCACTGTGCTCCTCTCCTCTCAGCACTGTCCTCCTCTCCTCTCAGCACTATGCTCCTCTCCTCTCAGCACTGTGCTCCTCTCCTCTCAGCACTGTCCTCCTCTCCTCTCAGCACTGTCCTCCTCTCCTCTCAGCACTGTCCTCCTCTCCTCTCAGCACTGTGCTCCTCTCCTCTCAGCACTGTCCTCCTCTCCTCTCAGCACTGTGCTCCTCTCCTCTCAGCACTGTCCTCCTCTCCTCTCAGCACTGTCCTCCTCTCCTCTCAGCACTGTGCTCCTCCTCTCCTCTCAGCACTGTCCTCCTCTCCTCTCAGCACTGTGCTCCTCTCCTCTCAGCACTGTCCTCCTCTCAGCACCTCTCAGCACTGTCCTCCTCTCCTCTCAGCACTGTGCTCCTCTCCTCTCAGCACTGTCCTCCTCTCCTCTCAGCACTGTGCTCCTCTCCTCTCAGCACTATGCTCCTCTCCTCTCAGCACTGTCCTCCTCTCCTCTCAGCACTGTGCTCCTCTCCTCTCAGCACTGTCCTCCTCTCCTCTCAGCACTGTGCTCCTCTCCTCTCAGCACTGTCCTCCTCTCCTCTCAGCACTGTCCTCCTCTCCTCTCAGCACTGTGCTCCTCTCCTCTCAGCACTGTGCTCCTCTCCTCTCAGCACTGTCCTCCTCTCCTCTCAGCACTGTCCTCCTCTCCTCTCAGCACTGTGCTCCTCTCCCTCTCAGCACTGTGCTCCTCTCCTCTCAGCACTGTCCTCCTCTCCTCTCAGCACTGTGCTCCTCTCCTCTCAGCACTGTCCTCCTCTCCTCTCAGCACTGTGCTCCTCTCCTCTCAGCACTGTGCTCCTCTCCTCTCAGCACTGTCCTCCTCTCCTCTCAGCACTGTCCTCCTCTCCTCTCAGCACTATGCTCCTCTCCTCTCAGCACTGTGCTCCTCTCCTCTCAGCACTGTCCTCCTCTCCTCTCAGCACTGTGCTCCTCTCCTCTCAGCACTGTGCTCCTCAGCACTCCTCTCAGCACTGTGTCTCTCCTCTCAGCACTGTCCTCCTCTCCTCTCAGCACTGTGCTCCTCTCCTCTCAGCACTGTCCTCCTCTCCTCTCAGCACTGTGCTCCTCTCCTCTCAGCACTGTGCTCCTCTCCTCTCAGCACTGTTCTCTCCTCTCCTCTCAGCACTGTGCTCCTCTCCTCTCAGCACTGTCCTCCTCTCCTCTCAGCACTGTCCCTCCTCTCCTCTCCTCTCAGCACTGTCCTCCTCTCCTCTCAGCACTGTGCTCCTCTCCTCTCAGCACTGTGTCCTCCTCTCCTCTCAGCTCCTCTCCTCTCAGCACTGTCCTCCTCTCCTCTCAGCACTGTCCTCCTCTCCTCTCAGCACTGTCCTCCTCTCCTCTCAGCACTGTCCCTCCTCTCCTCTCAGCACTGTCAGCACTCCTCCTCCTCTCAGCACTGTCCTCCTCTCCTCTCAGCACTGTGCTCCTCTCCTCTCAGCACTGTCCTCCTCTCCTCTCAGCACTGTCCTCCTCTCCTCTCAGCACTGTCCTCCTCTCCTCTCAGCACTGTCCTCCTCTCCTCTCAGCACTGTGCTCCTCTCCTCTCAGCACTGTCCTCCTCTCCTCTCAGCACTGTCCTCCTCTCCTCTCAGCACTGTCCTCCTCTCCTCTCAGCACTGTGCTCCACTCCTCTCAGCACTGTCCTCCTCTCCTCTCAGCACTGTCCTCCTCTCCTCTCAGCACTGTCCTCCTCTCCTCTCAGCACTGTCCTCCCTCCTCAGCACTGTCCTCCCTCCTCAGCACTGTCCTCTCCTCTCCTCTCAGCACTGTCCTCTCTCCTCTCAGCACTGTCCTCCTCTCCTCTCAGCACTGTCCTCCTCTCCTCTCAGCACTGTCCTCCTCTCCTCTCAGCACTGTCCTCCTCTCCTCTCAGCACTGTGCTCCCTCTCCTCTCAGCACTGTCCTCCTCTCCTCTCAGCACTGTGCTCCTCTCCTCTCAGCACTGTCCTCCTCTCCTCTCAGCACTGTGCTCCTCTCCTCTCAGCACTGTCCTCCTCAGCACTGCTCCCTCTCAGCACTGTCCTCCTCTCCTCTCAGCACTGTCCTCCTCTCCTCTCAGCACTGTGCTCCTCTCCTCTCAGCACTGTCCTCCTCTCCTCTCAGCACTGTCCTCCTCTCCTCTCAGCACTGTCCTCCTCTCCTCTCAGCACTGTCCTCCTCTCCTCTCAGCACTGTCCTCCTCTCCTCTCAGCACTGTCCTCCTCTCCTCTCAGCACTGTCCTCCTCAGCACTCTCCTCTCAGCACTGTCCTCCTCTCCTCTCAGCACTGTCCTCCTCTCCTCTCAGCTCAGCACTGTGCTCCTCTCCTCTCAGCTGTCCTCTCAGCACTGTCCTCCTCTCCTCTCAGCACTGCCCTCCTCTCCTCTCAGCACTGTCCTCCTCCTCCTCTCAGCCTCCTCTCCTCTCAGCACTGTCCTCCTCTCCTCTCAGCACTGTCCTCCTCTCCTCTCAGCACTGTGCTCCTCTCCTCTCAGCACTGTCCTCCTCTCCTCTCAGCACTGTGCTCCTCTCCTCTCAGCACTGTCCTCCTCTCCTCTCAGCACTGTCCTCCTCTCCTCTCAGCACTGTCCTCCTCTCCTCTCAGCACTGTGCTCCCTCTCCTCTCAGCACTGTCCTCCTCTCCTCTCAGCACTGTGCTCCTCTCCTCTCAGCACTGTGCTCCTCTCCTCTCAGCACTGTGCTCCTCTCCTCTCAGCACTGTGCTCCTCTCCTCTCAGCACTGTGCTCCTCTCCTCTCAGCACTGTCCTGCTCTCCTCTCAGCACTGTGCTCCTCTCCTCTCAGCACTATGCTCCTCTCCTCTCAGCACTGTCCTCCTCTCCTCTCAGCACTGTGCTCCTCTCCTCTCAGCACTGTCCTCCTCTCCTCTCAGCACTGTGCTCCTCTCCTCTCAGCACTGTCCTCCTCTCCTCTCAGCACTGTGCTCCTCTCCTCTCTGCACTGTCCTCCTCTCCTCTCAGCACTGTGCTCCTCTCCTCTCAGCACTGTGCTCCCTCTCCTCTCAGCACTGTGCTCCTCTCCTCTCAGCACTGTCTCTCAGCACCTCCTCTCCTCTCAGCACTGTCCTCCTCTCCTCTCAGCACTGTCCTCCTCTCCTCTCAGCACTGTCCTCCTCTCCTCTCAGCACTGTCCTCCTCTCCTCTCCTGTCCTCCTCCTCCTCTCAGCACTGTCCTCCCTCTCCTCTCAGCACTGTGCTCTCCCCTCTCCTCTCAGCACTGTGCTCCTCTCCTCTCAGCACTGCACTCAGCACTGTGCTCCTCTCCTCTCAGCACTGTGCTCCCTCCTCTCAGCACTGTGCTCCTCTCCTCTCAGCACTGTCCTGCTCTCCTCTCAGCACTGTGCTCCTCTCCTCTCAGCACTATGCTCCTCTCCTCTCAGCACTGTCCTCAGCCTCTCCTCTCAGCACTGTGCTCCTCTCCTCTCAGCACTGTCCTCCTCTCCTCTCAGCACTGTGCTCCTCTCCTCTCAGCACTGTCCTCCTCTCCTCTCAGCACTGTGCTCCCTCTCCTCTCTGCACTGTCCTCCTCTCCTCTCAGCACTGTGCTCCTCTCCTCTCAGCACTGTCCTCCTCTCCTCTCAGCACTGTGCTCCTCTCCTCTCAGCTCTGTCCTCCTCTCCTCTCAGCACTGTGCTCCTCTCCTCTCAGCACTGTCCTCCTCTCCCTCTCAGCACTGTCCTCCTCTCCTCTCAGCACTGTCCTCCTCTCCTCTCAGCACTGTGCTCCTCTCCTCTCAGCACTGTCCTCCTCTCCTCTCAGCACTGTGCTCCTCTCCTCTCAGCACTATGCTCCTCTCCTCTCAGCACTGTCCTCCTCTCCTCTCAGCACTGTCCTCCTCTCCTCTCAGCACTGTGCTCCTCTCCTCTCAGCACTGTGCTCCTCTCCTCTCAGCACTGTCCTCCTCTCCTCTCAGCACTGTGCTCCTCTCCTCTCAGCACTGTCCTCCTCTCCTCTCAGCACTGTCCTCCTCTCCTCTCAGCACTGTGCTCCTCTCCTCTCAGCACTATGCTCCTCTCCTCTCAGCACTGTCCTCCTCTCCTCTCAGCACTATGCTCCTCTCCTCTCAGCACTGTCCTCCTCTCCTCTCAGCACTGCCCTCCTCTCCTCTCAGCACTGTCCTCCTCTCCTCTCAGCACTGTGCTCCTCTCCTCTCAGCACTGTGCTCCTCTCCTCTCAGCACTGTCCTTCTCTCCTCTCAGCACTGTGCTCCTCTCCTCTCAGCACTGTGCTCCTCTCCTCTCAGCACTGTCCTCCTCTCCTCTCAGCACTGTGCTCCTCTCCTCTCAGCACTGTCCTCCTCTCCTCTCAGCACTGTGCTCCTCTCCTCTCAGCACTGTCCTCCTCTCCTCTCAGCACTGTCCTCCTCTCCTCTCAGCACTGTCTCAGCACTGTCCTCTCCTCTCAGCACTGTCCTCCTCTCCTCTCAGCACTGTCCTCCTCTCCTCTCAGCACTGTCCTCCTCTCCTCTCAGCACTGTGCTCCTCTCCTCTCAGCACTGTCCTCCTCTCCTCTCAGCACTGTGCTCCTCTCCTCTCAGCACTGTCCTCCTCCTCCTCCTCTCAGCACTGTCCTCCTCTCCTCTCAGCACTGTCCTCCTCTCCTCTCAGCACTGTCCTCCTCTCCTCTCAGCACTGTGCTCCTCCTCTCACTCCCAGCACTGTCCTCCTCTCCTCTCAGCACTGTCCTCCTCTCCTCTCAGCACTGTCCTCCTCTCCTCTCAGCACTGTCCTCCTCTCCTCTCAGCACTGTCCTCCTCTCCTCTCAGCACTGTGCTCCTCCTCTCAGCACTCCTCTCAGCACTGTGCTCCTCTCCTCTCAGCACTGTGCTCCTCTCCTCTCAGCACTGTCCTCCTCTCCTCTCAGCACTGTCCTCCTCTCCTCTCAGCACTGTGCTCCTCTCCTCTCAGCACTATGCTCCCTCCTCTCAGCACTGTCCTCCTCTCCTCTCAGCACTGTCCCTCCTCTCCTCTCAGCACTGTCCTCCTCTCCTCTCAGCACTGTGCTCCTCTCCTCTCAGCACTGTCCTCCTCCTCTCCTCTCAGCACTGTGCTCCTCTCCTCTCAGCACTGTCCTCCTCTCCTCTCAGCACTGTCCTCCTCTCCTCTCAGCACTGTGCTCCTCTCCTCTCAGCACCTGTCCTCCTCTCCTCTCAGCACTGTCCTCCTCTCCTCTCAGCACTGTCCTCCCTCCTCTCAGCACTGTCCTCTCCTCTCAGCACTGTCCTCCTCTCCTCTCAGCACTGTGCTCCTCTCCTCTCAGCACTGTCCTCCTCTCCTCTCAGCACTGTCCTCCTCTCCTCTCAGCACTGTCCTCCTCTCCTCTCAGCACTGTCCTCCTCTCCTCTCAGCACTGTCCTCCTCTCCTCTCAGCACTGTGCTCCTCTCCTCTCAGCACTGTCCTCTCAGCACTGTCCTCCCTCCTCTCAGCACTATGCTCCTCTTCTCTCAGCACTGTCCCTCAGCACTGTCCTCCTCTCTCAGCACTGTCCTCCCTCTCCTCTCAGCACTGTGTCCTCAGCCTCCTCCTCTCAGCACTGTGCTCCTCTCCTCTCAGCACTGTCCTCCTCTCCTCTCAGCACTGTCCTCTCCTCTCTCCTCTCAGCACTGTGCTCCTCTCCTCTCAGCACTGTGCTCCTCTCCTCTCAGCACTGTCCTCCTCTCCTCTCAGCACTGTGCTCCTCTCAGCACTGTCCTCCTCTCCTCTCAGCACTGTGCTCCTCTCCTCTCAGCACTGTCCTCCTCTCCTCTCAGCACTGTCCTCCTCTCCTCTCAGCACTGTGCTCCTCTCCTCTCAGCACTGTCCTCCTCTCCTCTCAGCACTGTCCTCCTCTCCTCTCAGCACTGTCCTCCTCTCCTCTCAGCACTGTGCTCCTCTCCTCTCAGCACTGTCCTCCTCTCCTCTCAGCACTGTGCTCCTCTCCTCTCAGCACTGTCCTCCTCTCCTCTCAGCACTGTGCTCAGCACCTCTCCTCTCAGCACTGTCCTCCTCTCCTCTCAGCACTGTCCCTCAGCACTGTCCTCCTCTCAGCACTGTCCTCCTCTCCTCTCAGCACTGTCCTCCTCTCCTCTCAGCACTGTGCTCCTCTCCTCTCAGCACTGTGCTCCTCTCCTCTCAGCACTGTCCTCCTCTCCTCTCAGCACTGTCCTCCTCTCCTCTCAGCACTGTCCTCCTCTCCTCTCAGCACTGTCCTCCTCTCCTCTCAGCACTGTCCTCTCTCCTCTCAGCACTGTGCTCCTCTCCTCTCAGCACTGTCCTCCTCTCCTCTCAGCACTGTCCTCCTCTCCTCTCAGCACTGTCCTCCTCTCCTCTCAGCACTGTGCTCCTCTCCTCTCAGCACTGTGCTCCTCTCCTCTCAGCACTGTCCTCCTCTCCTCTCAGCACTGTCCTCCTCTCCTCTCAGCACTGTCCTCCTCTCCTCTCAGCACTGTCCTCCTCTCCTCTCAGCACTGTCCTCCTCTCCTCTCAGCACTGTGCTCCTCTCCTCTCAGCACTGTGCTCCTCTCCTCTCAGCACTGTCCTCCTCTCCTCTCAGCACTGTCCTCCTCTCCTCTCAGCACTGTGCTCCTCTCCTCTCCTCTCCTCTCAGCACTATGCTCCTCTCCTCTCAGCACTGTCCTCCTCTCCTCTCAGCACTGTCCTCCTCTCCTCTCAGCACTGTCCTCCTCTCCTCTCAGCACTGTGCTCCTCTCCTCTCAGCACTGTCCTCCTCTCCTCTCAGCACTGTGCTCCTCTCCTCTCAGCACTGTGCTCCTCTCCTCTCAGCACTGTCCTTCTCTCCTCTCAGCACTGTGCTCCTCTCCTCTCAGCACTGTGCTCCTCTCCTCTCAGCACTGTCCTCCTCTCCTCTCAGCACTGTCCTCCTCTCCTCTCACTGCCCCTCAGCCTCTCAGCACTCCTCTCCTCTCAGCACTGTGCTCCTCTCCTCTCAGCACTGTCCTCCTCTCCTCTCAGCACTGTCCTCCTCTCCTCTCAGCACTGTGCTCCTCTCCTCTCAGCACTGTCCTCCTCTCCTCTCAGCACTGTCCTCCTCTCCTCTCAGCACTGTCCTCCTCTCCTCTCAGCACTGTGCTCCTCTCCTCTCAGCACTGTCCTCCTCTCCTCCTCAGCACTGTGCTCCTCTCCTCTCAGCACTGTCCTCCTCTCCTCTCAGCACTGTGCTCCTCTCCTCTCAGCACTGTCCTCCTCTCCTCTCAGCACTGTCCTCCTCTCCTCTCAGCACTGTCCTCCTCTCCTCTCAGCACTGTCAGCACTCCTCTCCTCTCAGCACTGTGCCTCTCTCCTCTCAGCACTGTGCTCCTCTCCTCTCAGCACTGTCCTCCTCTCCTCTCAGCACTGTGCTCCTCTCCTCTCAGCACTGTCCTCCTCTCCTCTCAGCACTGTGCTCCTCTCCTCTCAGCACTGTCCTCCTCTCCTCTCAGCACTGTGCTCCTCTCCTCTCAGCACTGTCCTCCTCTCCTCTCAGCACTGTCCTCCTCTCCTCTCAGCACTGTCCTCCTCCTCTCAGCACTGTGCTCCTCTCCTCTCAGCACTGTGCTCCTCTCCTCTCAGCACTGTGCTCCTCTCCTCTCAGCACTGTCCTCCTCTCCTCTCAGCACTGTCCTCCTCTCCTCTCAGCACTGTCCTCCTCTCCTCTCAGCACTGTCCTCCTCTCCTCTCAGCACTGTCCTCCCTCAGCACTCCTCTCAGCACTGTGCTCCTCTCCTCTCAGCACTGTGCTCCTCTCCTCTCAGCACTGTCCTCCTCTCCTCTCAGCACTGTCCTCCCTCTCCTCTCAGCACTATGCTCCTCTCCTCTCAGCACTGTGCTCCTCTCCTCTCAGCACTGTCCTCCTCTCCTCTCAGCACTGTCCTCCTCTCCTCTCAGCACTGTCCTCCTCTCCTCTCAGCACTGTGCTCCTCTCCTCTCAGCACTGTCCTCCTCTCCTCTCAGCACTGTGCTCCTCTCCTCTCAGCACTGTCCTCCTCTCCTCTCAGCACTGTGCTCATCTCCTCTCAGCACTGTCCTCCTCTCTCCTCTCAGCACTGTCCTCCTCTCCTCCTCTCTCAGCACTGTCCTCTCCTCTCCTCTCAGCACTGTGCTCCTCTCCTCTCAGCACTGTCCTCCTCTCCTCTCAGCACTGTGCTCCTCTCCTCTCAGCACTGTCCTCAGCCTCTCCTCTCAGCACTGTCCTCCTCTCCTCTCAGCACTGTGCTCCTCTCCTCTCAGCACTGTCCTCCTCTCCTCTCAGCACTGTCCTCCTCTCCTCTCAGCACTGTGCTCCTCTCCTCTCAGCACTGTCCTCAGCCTCTCCTCTCAGCACTGTGCTCCTCTCCTCTCAGCACTGTCCCTCAGCACCTCTCCTCTCAGCACTGTCCTCCTCTCCTCTCAGCACTGTCCTCCCTCTCCTCTCAGCACTGTGCTCCTCTCCTCTCAGCACTGTCCTCCTCTCCTCTCAGCACTGTCCTCCTCTCCTCTCAGCACTGTGCTCCTCTCCTCTCAGCACTGTCCTCCTCTCCTCTCAGCACTGTGCTCCTCTCCTCTCAGCACTGTCCTCTCCTCTCCTCTCAGCACTGTGTTCAGCACTGTCCTCCTCCTCAGCACTGTCCTCCTCTCCTCTCAGCACTGTCCTCAGCACTGTCCTCCTCCTCTCAGCACTGTCCTCCTCTCCTCTCAGCACTGTGCTCCTCTCCTCTCAGCACTGTGCTCCTCTCCTCTCAGCACTGTCCTCAGCCTCTCCCTCTCAGCACTGTCCTCCTCTCCTCTCAGCACTGTCCTCCTCTCCTCTCAGCACTGTCCTCCTCTCCTCTCAGCACTGTCCTCCTCTCCTCTCAGCACTGTCCTCCTCTCCTCTCAGCACTGTGCTCCTCTCCTCTCAGCACTGTCCTCCTCTCCTCTCAGCACTGTCCTCCTCTCCTCTCAGCACTGTCCTCCTCTCCTCTCAGCACTGTGCTCCTCTCCTCTCAGCACTGTGCTCCTCTCCTCTCAGCACTGTCCTCCTCTCCTCTCAGCACTGTCCTCCCTCAGCACTCCTCTCAGCACTGTCCTCCTCTCCTCTCAGCACTGTCCTCCTCTCCTCTCAGCACTGTCCTCCTCTCCTCTCAGCACTGTCCTCCTCTCCTCTCAGCACTGTGCTCCTCTCCTCTCAGCACTGTGCTCCTCTCCTCTCAGCACTGTCCTCCTCTCCTCTCAGCACTGTCCTCCTCTCCTCTCAGCACTATGCTCCTCTCCTCTCAGCACTGTCCTCCTCTCCTCTCAGCACTGTCCTCCTCTCCTCTCAGCACTGTCCTCCTCTCCTCTCAGCACTGTCCTCCTCTCCTCTCAGCACTGTGCTCCTCTCCTCTCAGCACTGTCCTCCTCTCCTCTCAGCACTGTGCTCCCTCTCCTCTCAGCACTGTCCTCCTCTCCTCTCAGCACTGTGCTCCTCTCCTCTCAGCACTGTGCTCCTCTCCTCTCAGCACTGTCCTCCTCTCCTCTCAGCACTGTCCTCCTCTCCTCTCAGCACTGTGCTCCTCTCCTCTCAGCACTGTGCTCCTCTCCTCTCAGCACTGTCCTCCTCTCCTCTCAGCACTGTCCTCCTCTCCTCTCAGCACTGTGCTCCTCTCCTCTCAGCACTGTCCTCCTCTCCTCTCAGCACTGTGCTCCTCTCCTCTCAGCACTGTCCTCCTCTCCCTCTCCTCTCAGCACTATGCTCCTCTCCTCTCAGCACTGTCCTCCTCTCCTCTCAGCACTGTCCTCCTCTCCTCTCAGCACTGTCAGCACTCCTCTCCTCTCAGCACTGTCCTCCTCTCCTCTCAGCACTGTCCTCCTCTCCTCTCAGCACTGTCCTCCTCTCCTCTCAGCACTGTGCTCCTCTCCTCTCAGCACTGTGCTCCTCTCCTCTCAGCACTGTGCTCCTCTCCTCTCAGCACTGTGCTCCTCTCCTCTCAGCACTGTCCCTCCCTCCTGCTCAGCCTCTCTCCTCTCACTGTGCTCCTCTCCTCTCACTGTCCTCCTCTCCTCTCAGCACTGTCCTCCTCTCCTCTCAGCACTGTCCTCCTCTCCTCTCTCAGCACTCCTCTCTCCTCTCCTCTCAGCTCTGTCCTCCTCTCCTCTCAGCACTGTGCTCCTCTCCTCTCAGCACTGTCCTCCTCTCCTCTCAGCACTGTCCTCCTCCTCCTCAGCACTGTCCTCCTCTCCTCTCAGCACTGTCCTCCTCTCCTCTCAGCACTGTGCTCCTCTCCTCTCAGCACTGTCCTCCTCAGCACTGTCCTCCTCCTCTCAGCACTGTCCTCCTCTCCTCTCAGCACTGTCCTCCTCTCCTCTCAGCACTGTGCTCCTCTCCTCTCAGCACTGTCTCCTCTCCTCTCAGCACTGTCCTCCTCTCCTCTCAGCACTGTCCTCCTCTCCTCTCAGCACTGTCCTCCTCTCCTCTCAGCACTGTCCTCCTCTCCTCTCAGCACTGTCCTCCTCTCCTCTCAGCACTGTGCTCCTCTCCTCTCAGCACTGTCCTCCTCTCCTCTCAGCACTGTCCTCCTCTCCTCTCAGCACTGTCCTCCTCTCCTCTCAGCACTGTCCTCCTCTCCTCTCAGCACTGTCCCTCCTCTCCTCTCAGCACTGTCCTCCTCTCCTCTCAGCACTGTGCTCCTCTCCTCTCAGCACTGTCCTCCTCTCCTCTCAGCACTGTGCTCCTCTCCTCTCAGCACTGTCCTCTCTCTCCTCCCTCTCAGCACTGTGCTCCTCTCCTCTCAGCACTGTCCTCCTCTCCTCTCAGCACTGTCCTCCTCTCCTCTCAGCACTGTCCTCCTCTCCTCTCAGCACTGTGCTCCTCTCCTCTCAGCACTGTCCTCCCTCTCCTCTCAGCACTGTCCTCCCTCTCACTCTCAGCACTGTCCTCCTCTCCTCTCAGCACTGTCCTCCTCTCCTCTCAGCACTGTCCTCCTCTCCTCTCAGCACTGTCCTCCTCTCCTCTCAGCACTGTCCTCCTCTCCTCTCAGCACTGTCCTCCTCTCCTCTCAGCACTGTCCTCCTCTCCTCTCAGCACTGTCCTCCTCTCCTCTCAGCACTGTCCTCCTCTCCTCTCAGCACTGTCCTCCTCTCCTCTCAGCACTGTCCTCAGCACTGTGCTCTCTCTCAGCACTGTGCTCCTCTCCTCTCAGCACTGTCCTCCTCTCCTCTCAGCACTGTGCTCCTCTCCTCTCAGCACTGTGCTCCTCTCCTCTCAGCACTGTCCTCCTCTCCTCTCAGCACTGTCCTCCTCTCCTCTCAGCACTGTCCTCCTCTCCTCTCAGCACTGTCCTCCTCTCCTCTCAGCACTGTCTCTCAGCACCTCTCTCCTCTCAGCACTGTCCTCCTCTCCTCTCAGCACTGTGCTCCTCTCCTCTCAGCACTGTCCTCCTCTCCTCTCAGCACTGTCCTCCTCTCCTCTCAGCACTGTCCAGCACTGTCCCTCCTCTCAGCACTGTGCTCCTCTCAGCACTGTGCTCCTCTCCTCTCAGCACTGTCCTCCTCTCCTCTCAGCACTGTCCTCCTCTCCTCTCAGCACTGTCCTCCTCTCCTCTCAGCACTGTGCTCCTCTCCTCTCAGCACTGTCCTCCTCTCCTCTCAGCACTGTCCTCCTCTCCTCTCAGCACTGTCCTCCTCTCCTCTCAGCACTGTGCTCCTCTCCTCTCAGCACTGTGCTCCTCTCCTCTCAGCACTGTCCTCCTCTCCTCTCAGCACTGTCCTCCTCTCCTCTCAGCACTGTGCTCCTCTCCTCTCAGCACTGTCCTCCTCTCCTCTCAGCACTGTGCTCCTCTCCTCTCAGCACTGTGCTCCTCTCCTCTCAGCACTGTCCTCCTCTCCTCTCAGCACTGTCCTCCTCTCCTCTCAGCACTGTCCTCCTCTCCTCTCAGCACTGTCCTCCTCTCCTCTCAGCACTGTGCTCCTCTCCTCTCAGCACTGTCCTCCTCTCCTCTCAGCACTGTCCTCCTCTCCTCTCAGCACTGTCCTCCTCTCCTCTCAGCACTGTGCTCCTCTCCTCTCAGCACTGTCCTCCTCTCCTCTCAGCACTGTCCTCCTCTCCTCTCAGCACTGTCCTCCCTCTCCTCTCAGCACTGTCTCAGCACTGTCCTCCTCTCCTCTCAGCACTGTGCTCCTCTCCTCTCAGCACTGTCCTCCCTCCTCTCAGCACTGTCCTCCTCTCCTCTCAGCACTGTCCTCCTCTCCTCTCAGCACTGTCCTCCCTCTCCTCTCAGCACTGTCCTCCTCTCCTCTCAGCACTGTCCTCCTCTCCTCTCAGCACTGTCCTCCTCTCCTCTCAGCACTGTCCTCCTCTCCTCTCAGCACTGTCCTCCTCTCCTCTCAGCACTGTCCTCCCTCTCCTCTCAGCACTGTCCTCCCTCTCCTCTCAGCACTGTCTCCTCCTCCTCTCAGCACTGTGCTCCTCTCCCTCTCAGCAGCACTGTCCTCCCTCACTGTCTCCTCCTCTCAGCACTGTCCTCCTCTCCTCTCAGCACTGTCCTCCTCTCCTCTCAGCACTATGCTCCTCTCCTCTCAGCACTGCTCCTCTCCTCTCAGCACTGTCCTCCTCTCTCTCAGCACTGTCCTCCTCTCCTCTCAGCACTGTCCTCCTCTCCTCTCAGCACTGTGCTCCTCTCCTCTCAGCACTGTCCTCCTCTCCTCTCAGCACTGTGCTCCTCTCCTCTCAGCACTGTCCTCCTCTCCTCTCAGCACTGTGCTCCTCTCCTCTCAGCACTGTCCTCCTCTCCTCTCAGCACTGTCCTCCTCTCCTCTCAGCACTGTCCTCCTCTCCTCTCAGCACTGTGCTCCTCTCCTCTCAGCACTGTCCTCCTCTCCTCTCAGCACTGTGCTCCTCTCCTCTCAGCACTGTGCTCCTCTCCTCTCAGCACTGTCTCTCCTCTCCTCTCAGCACTGTGCTCCTCTCCTCTCAGCACTGCCCTCCTCTCCTCTCAGCACTGTGCTCCTCTCCTCTCACCACTGTGCTCCTCTCCTCTCAGCACTGTGCTCCTCTCCTCTCAGCACTGTCCTCCTCTCCTCTCAGCACTGTGCTCCTCTCCTCTCAGCACTATGCTCCTCTCCTCTCAGCACTGTCCTCCTCTCCTCTCAGCACTGTCCTCCTCTCCTCCTCTCAGCACTGTCCTCAGCACTGTCCCTCCTCTCAGCACTGTGCTCCTCTCCTCTCAGCACTGTGCTCCTCTCCTCTCAGCACTGTCCTCCTCTCCTCTCAGCACTGTGCTCCTCTCCTCTCAGCACTGTGCTCCTCTCCTCTCAGCACTGTCCTCCTCTCCTCTCAGCACTGTGCTCCTCTCCTCTCAGCACTGTCCTCCTCCTCTCCTCTCAGCACTGTCCTCCTCTCCCTCTCAGCACTGTCCTCTCCCTCTCCTCTCAGCACTGTCCTCCTCTCCTCTCAGCACTGTGCTCCTCTCCTCTCAGCACTGTCCTCCTCTCCTCTCAGCACTGTCCTCCTCTCCTCTCAGCACTGTGCTCCTCTCCTCTCAGCACTGTGCTCCTCTCCTCTCAGCACTGTCCTCCTCTCCTCTCAGCACTGTGCTCCTCTCCTCTCAGCACTGTCCTCCTCTCCTCTCAGCACTGTGCTCCTCTCCTCTCAGCTCTGACACCATATGTTGATTATTATTGCTCAAATTCACAGAAATAATTAATTTAAGTGATCTGGAGTAATTGGAGAAACTCCAGGGCATGACAACAATCACATAGAGACGAGAGTGGGCATCAACCATTTCTGCTGGCTAAGGCACAGTCTGTAGTTTAAGTTTGTATTTTAGGGATTACGGTTCATTCTGGGATGGGGATAAACATCCAGAATATACTCCAACTCTCATTATTCAGTGTTTCCTATAGAGATGTACTTGAGAGTTCATCTCATGTAAGTGTATCCTCTATTCAACTTCATGGTGTTGCCTAATTTAATCTGTAGGGTCTGTTGAGGTGACTGTCATTCCCCAGTACGAGCCAGCAGCAGCCTGCAGCACGGTCTCTGCTGTGGCTGGGAGGTCCCAGCAGTAGACCCTCTGTCCCATGGAGAGAGAGCCGTAGGGAGATTGAGACCCAGGGAGACCCAGGCACCCCAGGCATCTGCGTCTCCATCCCCAGCGCGAGTGTGGCCTGAGGGGGAACAGCAACACAGCAGAAGCATGGAGGTGTACAGAACAGAGTACAGGACTGATGGGGCCAGGGACCCAGAAGCCTCCAGCTGGCCCCCTGCAGTCCCCTCTGTCTCCCCCAGCCCCCTAGGCCCTGCCTGGGGAGTTATCTGGCCTGACAGCAGGGCGCGTGAGGAGAAGGAAGAAGGCAAGCAGTGGAATGTGCAGAGGGGGCCGATACCTCACTCCCTCTTGGCCCCTTGTTTTTTTTCGTGAAATTCTCCCAGGCCTCCTGGGGGGACCCTCGCTGGGGGGAACACTGCTGACATGGTCATGGTCACATGGTCATGGTCACGACAGGAGTACCAGGAGGAGGTAAGGAGGCATCGATGACCTCGTCCCCACAGTGACTGTACATGCATACCCAAACCAGAAGCCATGGATTACAGGCAACATCCGCACTGAGCTAAAGGCTAGAATTGCCGCTCTCAAGGAGCGGGACTCTAACCCGGAAGCTTATGAAAAATTCTGCTATGCCTTCGACGAACCATCAAACAGGCAAAGTGTCAATACAGGACTAAGATGGAATCATACTACACCGGCTCTGACACTCGTAGGATGTGGCAGGGCTTGTAAACCATTACAGACTACAAAGGTAAGCCCAGCCGAGAGCTGCCCAGTGACACAAGCCTACCAGGCAAGCTAAACTACTTCAATGCTTGCTTCGAGGCAAATAACACTGAAACATGCACGAGAGCACCAGCTGTTCCAGGAGACTGTGTGATCACGATCTCCGCAACCGATGTGAATAAGACCTTTAAACAGGTCAACAAGACCTTTAAACAGGTCAACATTCACAAGGCCGCAGGGCCAGACGGATTACCAGGACTTGTACTCTGAGCATGTGGTGACCAACTTACAAGTGTCTTCACTGATATTTTCAACCTTTCCCTGTCCGCGTCTGTAATTCCAACATGTTTTAAGTAGTGCCTGTGACCAAGAACACTAAGGTAACCTGACTAAATGACTACCGACCCGTAGCACTCGCGTCTGTAGCCATGAAGTGCTTTGAAAGGCTGGTCATGGCTCACATCAACACCATTATCCCAGAAACCCTAGACCCACTCCAATTTGCATACCGCCCCAACAGATTGACAGATTATGCAATCTCTATTGCACTCCACACTGCCGTTTCCCACCTGGACAAAAGGAACACCAATGTGAGAATGGTATTCATTGACTACAGCTCAGCGTTCAAAACCATAGTGCCCTCGAAGCTCATCAATAAGATAAGGACCCTGGGAATCAACACCTCCCTCTGCAACTGGATCCAGCACTTCCTGATGGGCTGCCCCCAGGTGGTAAGTGTAGGTAACAACACATCCGCCACGCTGATCCTCAACACAGGGGCCCCTCAGGTGTGCGTGCTCAGTACCCTCCTGTACTCCCTGTTCACTCATGACTGCACAGCCAGGCACGACACCATCATTAAATTTGCCGATGACACAACCGTAGTAGGCCTGATCACCAATAACGACGAGACAGCCAATAGGGAGGAGGTCAGAAACCTGGCCATGTGGTGCCAGGACAACAACCTCTCTCTCAACGTGATCAAGACAAAGGAGATGATTGTGGACTACAGGAAAAAGAGGACCGAGCCTGCCTCCATTCTCATCGACGGGGCTTCATTGGAGTAGGTTGAGAGCTTCAAGTTCCTTGGTGTCCACATCACCAACAAACTAACATGGTCCAAGCACACCAAAACATATTCCCCCACAGGAGACTGAAAAGATTTGGCATGGGTCCTCAGATCCTCAAAAGGTTCTACAGCTGCATCATCCGAGAGCATCCTGACTGGTTGCATCACTGCCTGGTATGGCAACTGCTCGGCCTCCAACCGCAAGGCACTGCAGAGGGTAATGCGAACGGCCCAGTACATCACTGGGGCCAAGCTTCCTGCCATCCAGGACCTCTATACCAGACGGTGTCAGAGGAAGGTCCTAAAAATTGTCAAAGACTTCAGCCACCAATAAAAACAATTGGGCAGATGAAGCAGATATTAAGCTGCAGGACTGTTTTGCACAGACATATGTTATCAGCCACTGTTCTCTCTGCTAACGCATGGCAAGCTACCCCCCGGCACATTGACTCTCTACTGGTGCCCCCCTCTATATAGTCTCGCTATTGTTATTTTACTGCTGCTCTTTAATTACTTGTTACTTTTATTTCTTATTCTTATCCATATTTTTTTAACTGCGTTGTTGGTTAGTGACTCGTAAGTAAACATTTCACTGTAAGGTCTACACCTGTTGGTTAGTGGCTCGTAAGTAAGCATTTCGCTGTAAGGTCTACACCTGTTGGTTAGTGGCTCGTAAGTAAGCATTTCACTGTAAGGTCTACACCTGTTGGTTAGTGGCTCGTAAGTAAGCATTTCACTGTAAGGTCTACACCTGTTGGTTAGTGGCTCGTAAGTAAGCATTTCACTGTAAGGTCTACACCTGTTGGTTAGTGGCTCGTAAGTAAACATTTCACTGTAAGGTCTACACCTGTTGGTTAGTGGCTCGTAAGTAAGCATTTCACTGTAAGGTCTACACCTGTTGGTTAGTGGCTCGTAAGTAAGCATTTCACTGTAAGGTCTACACCTGTTGGTTAGTGGCTCGTAAGTAAACATTTCACTGTAAGGTCTACACCTGTTGGTTAGTGGCTCGTAAGTAAGCATTTCACTGTAAGGTCTACACCTGTTGGTTAGTGGCTCGTAAGTAAGCATTCACTGTAAGGTCTACACCTGTTGGTTAGTGGCTCGTAAGTAAGCATTCACTGTAAGGTCTACACCTGTTGGTTAGTGGCTCGTAAGTAAGCATTTCACTGTAAGGTCTACACCTGTTGGTTAGGGGCTCGTAAGTAAGCATTTCACTGTAAGGTCTACACCTGTTGGTTAGGGGCTCGTAAGTAAGCATTTCACTGTAAGGTCTACACCTGTTGGTTAGGGGCTCGTAAGTAAACATTTCACTGTCATATTCGACGGATGTGACTGAAACAATTTGATTTGATTTTATTTGAGAGGGAACGAGTGAGAGAGACGGAGAGGTGAAGAGAGTGAGGGAGACGGAGAGGTGAAGAGAGTGAGAGAGACGGAGAGGTGAAGAGAGTGAGGGAGACGGAGAGGTGAAGAGAGTGAGAGAGACGGAGAGGTGAAGAGAGTGAGGGAGACGGAGAGGTGAAGAGAGTGAGAGAGACGGAGAGGTGAAGAGAGTGAGGGAGACGGAGAGGTGAAGAGAGTGAGGGAGACGGAGAGGTGAAGAGAGTGAGGGAGACGGAGAGGTGAAGAGAGTGAGGGAGAAGGAGAGGTGAAGAGAGTGAGGGAGACGGAGAGGTGAAGAGAGTGAGGGAGACGAAGAGGTGAAGAGAGTGAGGGAGACGGAGAGGTGAAGAGAGTGAGGGAGACGGAGAGGTGAAGAGAGTGAGGGAGACGGAGAGGTGAAGAGAGTGAGGGAGACGGAGAGGTGAAGAGAGTGAGGGAGACGGAGAGGTGAAGAGAGTGAGAGAGACGGAGAGGTGAAGAGAGTGAGGGAGAGAGCAATGGGATCAGGGTTCACAGGGTTCAGTATAGTACATGATACCAAACCCTCTAGTCACAAATCGCTTAGGGGAAGGGCAGATAAAGGGATTGTGGGTTCAATTCCCGGCCCACCGATACGTGAAATTTATGCACGCATGACTGTAAGTCGCTTTGGATGAAAGCCTCTGCAAATGGAATGTACTCTATAATTATAATAATATTACGATCGATAATACTACGGTCTATTACTATCTAGTGATATTATATTACTATCTTGTCACGACCGTCGTTGAAGGAAGACCAAAGCACAGCGTGGTGAGCGTACATTATCCTTTATTTTGGAATGACGCCAACAAAACAAGAAACAATACAAAACGACCGTGAAGCTTGCGAGGGCTAAGTGCCACAAACACAAGTCAACTACCCACACTGAAAGGAGGGAAAAGGGCTACCTAAGTATGATTCCCAATCAGAGACAACGATAGACAGCTGTCCCTAATTGAGAACCATACCCGGCCAACACATAGAAACACAAATCATAGAAATAAAGGACATAGAATGCCCACCCAAATCACACCCTGACCAAACCAAAAAGAGACATAAAAAAGGCTCTTTAAGGTCAGGGCGTGACATATCTAGTAATAATATATTACTATCTAGTGATATCATATTTCTCTCTAGTGATATCATATTACTATCTAGTGATATTATATTACTATCTAGTTATGTTATATTACTATCTAGTGATATCATATTCCTATCTAGTTATATTATATTATTATCTTGTTATATTATATTACTATCTTGTTATATTATATAACTAGTGATAGCCAGTATTCTGACTTTTCTGGCTTGCATAGGTGGAATGGAGTTGTCAGAATACTGTGACTTGTATGAATGAATGAATGTATGAAATTATGATTTTTTTGTTTTGTTGTCACACCCAACAATACATTGGGTGTGACAGCAGTTTGAATATGTGTGAGGGATTTATAATCTGTTGTTTGTCTTTGACAGACTGAAGGAACTACAAGACAAGACAAACATACATCAACACCACAGACTGGACTCTGAGGCGTTGTTCTAACCACTCTGAGCTGTATACTGGAAACACAATCCAGCCCTCCTTCCCTGTTGATGACAGAAGTGTTGACAGAAGTGTTGAAACTTGTGGCAGCGTTCTTCAGGGAGCTGACAGGTCCTAATAGCAGTGTGAACACACACACACACACACACACACACACACACACACAACACACACACACACACACACACACACACACACACACACTCTCTCTCTCTCTCTCTCTCTCTCTCTCTCTCTCTCTCTCGCTCTCTCTCTCTCTCTCTCTCTGTGAGTGTGTGTTCTCTCACTTCATGTCTCAGAGGGGCCATTTCATACTCTTCACATCTACAAATGTCCCCGTTATCCTAGTGCCTCCAAAACGCTATCCTAGTACCTCCAAATCATTATCCTAGTGGCTCCAAAACGATATACTAGTGCCTCCAAAACGTTATACTAGTACCTCCAAAACATTATACTAGTGCCTCCAAAACGTTATACTAGTACCTCCAAAACTATATACTAGTGCCTCCGAAATGTTATCATAGTGCCTCCAAAACTATATACTAGTGCCTCCAAAACGATATACTAGTGCCTCCAAAACGATATACTAGTGCCTCCAAAACATTATCCTAGTACCTCCAAAACATTATCCTAGTGCCTCCAGAATGTTATCCTAGTGCCTCCAAAACATTATCCTAGTACCTCCAAAACATTATCCTAGTGCCTCCAGAATGTTATCCTAGTGCCTCCAAAACATTATCCTAGTACCTCCAAAACGTTATACTAGTGCCTCCAAAACGATATACTAGTGCCTCCAAAACGTTATCCTAGTGCCTCCAAAACATTATCTTAGTGCCTCCAAAACATTATCCTAGTGCCTCCAAAACATTATCCTAGTGCCTCCAAAACATTATCCTAGTGCCTCCAAAACATTATCCTAGTGCCTCCAAAACAGAGCACGTTTGCATTTTCAGCTCCAGGCTCAAAGGATCAACAGGGTTGCCTTTATAGCATAAACAAGGCTTTGTAGTTGTACTTTCAGGTTATTAGGTCACACTTTATTTGGATGGTTCAGGATCGTCCATCTGTAGATGCGCTACAGATGGTCATACTATCAATATGTTGATAAGCAACTGCTTGCTAAGGTTACATTTAGGGTTAGAATAAGGGTTAAGGTTAGGGTTAGAATAAGGGTTAAGGTTAGGGTTAGAATAAGGGTTAGGGTTAAGGTTAGGGTAAGGGTTAGGGTAAGGGTTAAGGTTAGGGTAAGGGTTAGGGTAAGGGTTAAGGTTAGGGTAAGGGTACGGGTTAGGGTTATGGTAAGGGTAAGGGTTAGGGTTAGAATAAGGGTTAGGGTTAGAATAAGGGTTAGGGTAAGGGTTAGGGTTAGGGTTAGAATAAGGGTTAGGGTTAGAATACGGGTAAGGGTTAGGGTTAGGGTTAGGGTTAGAATAAGGGTTAGGGTTAGGGTTAGGGTAAGGGTTAGGGTTAGGGTTAGGGTAAGAATAAGGGTTAGGGTTAGAATAAGGGTTAGGGTTAGGGTAAGGGTTAGGGTTAGGGTTAGGGTTAAGGTTAGGGTAAGGGTTAAGGTTAGGGTAAGGGTTAAGGTTAGGGTATGGGTTAAGGTTAGGGTAAGGGTTAAGGTTAGGGTTCGGGTTAAGGTTAGTGTTAGTAGATAGTTAGTTAAAAAGTTACAGTCTGTAGAGCGTCTACAGATGGACTATCCAAATAAAGTGTTGCCTAGGTTAATAGACGTGGATCCACATTTCTGATCCACATGACAATAGACATGGATCCACATTTCTGATCCACATGACAATAGACATGGATCCACTTTTCTGAACCACGTGACAATAGACATGGATCCACATTTCTGATCCACGTGACAATAGACATGGATCCACATTTCTGATTCACATGACAATAGACATGGATTCACATGACAATAGACATGGATCCTGTCGTAGCTGAATCAGAATTAGTTAGGTAACATAGATAAATAAGATGTTTTATTTACTTTATACGTGTCATTAGAATGTCTTCTTTTGGACTATACTCTTGGCAGTTGCATTTTCCTTTCTTCTCTAGGGAAAAGTCACTTGGGCCCAGAGAGGGGAGAGGTCAGGCTTGTTTTTTACATGTCTGGTAATATGCAGAATAACAGAAAGGGAGAAGTCAGGTTTGAACGTTGTCTTCATATTTGAATGTGTCTGTAACTATTCCTAAACCATGTGAAGGGCTCCACCATGTCTGTACTCTAGTCATTCCCTCCTTTTCCCATTGGGGGGAGGAGTATGGCAGTGTCTGGAACCATTGTATTACCCCACTGATGTTGCCCTTCTCTTGACCTAGTATATGACCTAGAGGCTCACTCCCCTCAGTGAGCTTGTCCAGGAGGAGGTGTATTTGAGATGGGTGAATCTAGAATTGACAATTGATATATGCCATTGGATGAGGTAATGTTTTGGTACTATGAAGTACCAAGAACGAGAAGTAGAAACTCGTCTAAGAGACCAAACTGAATGATAATTTATAGCTAATGCTATCTGGCTATGGGATACTCCTCTCTCAAGTAAAAGGCCCTTTGTGAAGTTCCTAAGATCTGTGGTTCACCATGTGAGTTGAGAGTGGTGTATCTTGGCTATAAAAGAGACTAAGTATTATTTTGTAAACACTCTCAGAGAATTCATTTATAGACACTGAATTGATCTGAGAGTCAAAGGACTATGGTGAAGCTCATATAATTAAAGATGGACTTCAAAATGTAGCTCTGACTTGTGTGTGGTTTGTAAACTCTCCTCATTTAGTAATACAGGAAATTACCACGACAATCCACATTTCTGATTCACATGACAATAGACATGGATCCACATTTCTGATCCACATGACAATAGACATGGATCCACATTTCTGATCCACATGACAATAGACATGGATCAACATTTCTGATCCACATGACAATAGACATGGATCCACATTTCTGTAAATGTGCCAGATTTTGCCAGACGGTTAATTCTCTACATAGAGTATCCCTGAGATCATTCTGAAAGAAATGAACACACACATTAAATACCGTAGGTTTCACCTGTTCTTTGTTTCACTTTAGAGTATTGGCTCAAGGCTAGTCCTCAATATGAGTAGAGGAGGACCTGTTTTCTTCCCATTACAAAGGAAGACAATTAACAATTTAGGATATCCAAGACTCTTGAAAAAAACATTATTTCCCACTCCACCTCTTGAAAATAACATTATTCCCCCATTCCACACCTTCAACCCCCCTAAGCCTAGTCTTCTCTGTCAAAGCAGTGAGCAAGAAATCATATCAGTCACAACACACAGTACTGTGGCTTTATCTATTATAAACATTGCATTGTGACACGACACGGCACTCATTATTGTAATTTGTCGTGGCCTTCACAAAGGGCTCCCCGTGATTCAGCTGGAATCTTCAAAGCTACAAAGAAGAGAATAAAGAGCTCAGAGACACGGAGCGCAGCGCGAGGATATAATTCTTCTTGAACCCGGTAACTTTCGCGAAGCTGCGAAGCCAAGCACGTTTTTGATGTACACATTTGTTTAATTGAACAAGCGGCACGAACAAAGAGGAGATCAATTGTTGATTTTAATAAGACATTGTTCACGGGTCTCCTCATATTTAATTTGATGGCGGAATAGAGTGTAAAAAAGGAACGTGATAATTCCGTATTGCGCCATTACACCCGGCCCTCCTGGGCTCAAACTAATTGGCACAGGATTAGTGTTGGAGAATCAGAAGACCTCGAGCGCTTCTTCTCTCTCTCTCTCTCTCTCTCTCTCTCTCTCTCTCTCTCTCTCTCTCTCTCTCTCCCCTCTCTCTCTCCCCTGTCTCTCTCTCTCTCTCTCCCTCTCTCTCATCTTTCTCTCTCTTGCTCCTATCTTTCTCTCTCTCTCCCTCTCTCTCTCGCTCTCTCTCTCTCTCTCCCTATCTTTCTCTCTCTCTCCCCCTCTCTCCCTCTCTCTCTCTCTCTCTCTCTCTCTCTCTCTCTCCCTCTCTCTCCCCCCTCTCTCTCTCTCTCCCTCTCTCTCATCTTTCTCTCTCCCCCCCCTCTCTCTCTCTCTCTCTCTCTCTCTCTCTCTCTCTCTCTCTCCCTCTCTCCTCTCTCCCCCTCTCTCTCTCTCTCTCTCTCTCTCTCTCTCTCCTCTCTCTCTCCCTCTGTCTCTCTGTCTCTCTCTCTCCCTCTCTCTCTCTCTCTCTCTCTCTCTCTCTCTCTCTCTCTCTCTCTCTCTCTCTCCCTCTCTCTCTCTCTTCCTGTAGTTTTTCTCTTCCACTCTCTCTGTATGTCTCTTCACTTGTGTTGTAGCCCACCACATATGACCAGCTGAGGGATGAACAAACCATTTGTCCAACTTCCACCACATGCTCACAATTATTTATAAAAATTAATTAATTCCTTCTGTTGTGACTCACAGGCCAACGCACAAAAACAATATTCAATGTATTCTACATGAATAATTGTTTAACAAATAGTGTTAATATACTCTTGGAATTAAACAATGAGATCTTCTACAATGTACAATCTTCTACAATCTTCTACAATGATCTTCTACAATGTAGGCTACCCAGAGTTTCATTTATGGAAATATTGAATATGCACAGCATGAAAGAGAGATGTTGGGTTGGCGCCCCCCCTTGGGTTGTGCCGTGGCGGAGATCTTTGTGGGCTATACTTGGCCTTGCCTCAGGATGGTAAGTTGGTGGTTGAAGATATCCCTCTAGTGGTGTGGGGGCTGTGCTTTGGCAAAGTGGGTGGGGTTATATCCTTCCTGTTTGGCCCTGTCCGGGGGTGTCCTCGGATGGGGCCACAGTGTCTCCTGACCCCTCCTGTCTCAGCCTCCAGTATTTATGCTGCAGTAGTTTATGTGTCGGGGGGCTCGGGTCAGTTTGTTATATCTGGAGTACTTCTTCTGTCCTATTCGGTGTCCTGTGTGAATTTAAGTATGCTCTCTCTAATTCTCTCTTTCTTTCTCTCTCTCGGAGGACCTGAGCCCTAGGACCATGCCTCAGGACTACCTGACATGATGACTCCTTGCTGTCCCCAGTCCACCTGGCCGTGCTGCTGCTCCAGTTTCAACTGTTCTGCCTGTGATTATTATTATTTGACCATGCTGGTCATTTATGAACATTTGAACATCTTGGCCATGTTCTGTTATAATCTCCACCCGGCACAGCCAGAAGAGGACTGACCACCCCACATAGCCTGGTTCCTCTCTAGGTTTCTTCCTAGGTTTTGGCCTTTCTAGGGAGTTTTTCCTAGCCACCGTGCTTCTCCACCTGCATTGCTTGCTGTTTGGGGTTTTAGGCTGGGTTTCTGTACAGCACTTTGAGATATCAACTGATGTACGAAGGGCTATATAAATACATTTGATTTGATTTGATTTGATGTAGATGTTCATTTCCGTCCTGACGAAAAGATGTTAACAGTGTTCTGACATCACCACTGTGGAAGGCTTTACAGACCAAAGGGGTTGTCCTCTTCCTGCTCCTTCACAGAACTAAATACATCTTGTTGGTGCATATACTGTCAATATCAATCTCACATACTGAATTTAAGAGAGCTGGATAACATTTGATTTGGATAGTCCCCTATGGAGGGTTTAAAAATATTAAACGACGAGACAGCATATAGGGAGGAGGTCAGAGATGGTGGCAGAATAACAACCTCTCCCTCAACTTAACCAAGACTAAGGAGATGATTCTGGACTACAGGAAAAGGAGCACCATTCTCATCGATGGGGCTGTAGTGGAGCAGGTTGAGAGCTTCAAATTCCTTGGTGTCCACAACAACAAACTAGATTGGTCCAAATACACCAAGACGGTAGTGAAGAGAGCACGACAAAGCCTATTCCCCCTCAGGACACTAAAAATATTTGGCATGGGTCCTCAGATCCTCAAATGGTTCTACAGCTGCAACATTGAGAGCATCCTGACCGGTTGCATCACTGCCTGGTATGGCAATTGCTCAGCCTCCGACCGCAAGGCACTACAGAGGGTAGTGCGTACGGCCCAGTACATCACTGGGGCAAAGCTGCCTGCCATCCAGGACCTCTACACCAGGCGGTGTCAGAGGAAGGCCCTAAAAATTGTCAAAGACCCCAGCCACCCCAGTCATAGACTGTTCTCTCTACTACCGCATGGCAAGTGGTACTGGAGTGCCAAGTCTAGGACAAAAAGGCTTCTCAACAGTTTTTACCCCCAAGCCTTAAGACTCCTGAATGGTTACCTGTATTATTTGCATTGTGTCCCACCACCTGCCAACCCCTCTTTTTAGGCTTCTGCTACTCTCTGTTCATCATATATGCATAGTCACTTTAAAAGATACCTACATGTACATACTACCTCAATAAGCCTGACTAACAGGTGTCTGTATACAGCCTTGCTACTCTTTTTTCAAATGTCTTTTTACTGTTGTTTTATTTCTTTACTTACCAACACACACATACACACACACACACGCACACACACACACACACACACACACACACACACACACACACACACACACACACAACACACACAAACACACATACCTTTTTTTTCTCGCACCATTGGTTAGAGTCTGTAAGTAAGCATTTCACTGTAAGGTTGTTGTATTTGGCACACGTGACAAATAAACTTTTACTATTGTAAAGTGGCTGTTCCACTGGATGTCATAAGGTGAAAGCACCAATTTGTAAGTCGCTCTGGATAAGAGCGTCTGCTAAATGACTTAAATGTAAATGTAAATATGATCCCTAACCCTAGGCGTAACCCTAACCCCAGCCCCAGCCCCAGCCCCATCCCTACCCCAGCCCTAACCCTAACCCTAACCCTAACCCCAGCCCCATCCCTAACCTAACCCCATCCCTAACCCTAACCCTAACCCTAACCCCAGCCCCATCCCCATCCCTAACCCTAACCCTAACCCCAGCCCCATCCCCAGCCCTAACCCTAACCCTAACCCCAGCCCCATCCCTAACCCTAACCCCAGCCCTATCCCTAACCCTAACCCCATCCCTAACCCCGCCCGGCCCCATCCCTAACCCTAACCGTAACCCCAGCCCCATCCCTAACCCTAACCCTAACCCCAGCCCCATCCCTAACCCTAACCCCAGCCCCATCCCTAACCCTAACACCAGCCCCATCCCTAACCCTAACCCCAACCCCAGCCCCATCCCTAACCCCAGCCCCATCCCTAACCCTAACCCCAGCCCTATCCCTAACCCTAACCCCATCCCCTAACCCCAGCCCTATCCCTAACCCTAACCCCATCCGGCCCCATCCCTAACCCTAACCCCAGCCCCATCCCTAACCTAATCCCTAACCCTAACCCCAGCCCCATCCCTAACCCTAACCCCAGCCCCATCCATAACCCTAACACCAGCCCCATCCCTAACCCTAACCCTAACCCCAGCCCCATCCCTAACCCTAACCCCAGCCCCATCCCTAACCCCAGCCCCAGCCCCATCCCTAAGCCTAACCTAACCCTAACCCCAGCTCCATCCCTAATCCCAGCCCCATCCCTAACCCTAACCCATAACCCCAGCCCCATCCCTAACCCTAACCCTAACCCTAACCCTGATACCTTTGCATTTACTCCATTACAGCCATTACAGCTGATGTGTGGGGTACAGAGATGTACGTAGACATTGAATCACTGGTCACTTTAATAATGTTTACATACTGCTTTACTCATATCATAGGTATATACTGTATTCTATTGATTTGATGGTGTATCAATGCAACCAGTCACTACAAAGATACAGGTGTCCTTCCTAACTCAGAAGCCGTAGAGGAGGGAACCCGCTCAGGGATTTCACCATTTGCATTTGTATTTATAAAGGATCCCCATTAGTTCCTGCCAAGGCAGCAGCTACTCTTCCTGGGGATTATTATGGATTCCCATTAGTTCCTGCCAAGGCAGCAGCTACTCTTCCTGGGGATTATTATGGATTCCCATTAGTTCCTGCCAAGGCAGCAGCTACTCTTCCTGGGGATTATTATGGATCCCCATTAGTTCCTGCCAAGGCAGCAGCTACTCTTCCTGGGGATTATTATGGATCCCCATTAGTTCCTGCCAAGGCAGCAGCTACTCTTCCTGGGGATTATTATGGATTCCCATTAGTTCCTGCCAAGGCAGCAGCTACTCTTCCTGGGGATTATTATGGATCCCCATTAGTTCCTGCCAAGGCAGCAGCTACTCTTCCTGGGGATTATTATGGATCCCCATTAGTTCCTGCCAAGGCAGCAGCTACTCTTCCTGGGGATTATTATGGATTCCCATTAGTTCCTGCCAAGGCAGCAGCTACTCTTCCTGGGGATTATTATGGATTCCCATTAGTTCCTGCCAAGGCAGCAGCTACTCTTCCTGGCATTTATTATGGATTCTCATTAGTTCCTGCCAAGGCAGCAGCTACTCTTCCTGTGGTTTATTATGGATTCCCATTAGTTCCTGCCAAGGCAGCAGCTACTCTTCCTGGCATTTATTATGGATCCCCATTAGTTCCTGCCAATGCAACAGCTACTCTTCCTGGGGTTTATTATGGATCCCCATTAGTTCCTGCCAAGGCAACAGCTACTCTTCCTGGGGTTTATTATGGATCCCCATTAGTTCCTGCCAAGGCAACAGCTACTCTTCCTGGGGTCCAGCAAAATTAAGGCAATTATACAATTTAAAAAACATTACGATAGATTCACAACAGATTTTAAAACACATTAAGTGTGTGCCCTCAGGCCACTACTCCACTACCACATATCTACAACACTAAATCCATGTCTGTTTGTGTGTCTATTCACACTCTCCGCTGTTCCATAAGGTGTATTTGTATTCGTTGTTTAAAACACATTTTACTGCTTGCATCAGTTACTTGTGGAATGGAGTTTCATGTAGTCATAGCTCTATGTAATACTGTGCACCTACCATAGTATGTTCTGGACTTGGGGAATGAGAAGAGACCTCTGGTGGCATGTCTTGTGGGGTATGGATGGGTGTCCGAGCTGTGTGCTAGTAGTTTAAACAGACCGCTCGGTGCATTCAACATGTCAATACAATATGAAGCCAATGGTGACTTTAAAACAGTTACAGAGTTTAATGGTTGTGATAGGAGAAAACTGAGGATGTATTGATGACATTGTAGTTACTCCACAATACTAACCTAATCGACAGAATGAAAATAATTCATACAAATATATAATAAAAAGGAATACAAAATACAGAATACAAATATTCTAAAACATACATTCTGTTTCCAACAAGGCATATAAAGTAATACTGCAAAGAATGTGGCAAAGCAATACACTTTATGTCATGAATACAAAGTGTTGTGTTCGGGGCAAATCCAATACAACACATTATTGCTTACCACTCTCCTTATTTTCAAGCATAGTGGTGGCTGCATCATGTTATGGGTATGCTTGTAATAGTTAAGGACTGGGGAGTTCTTCAGGATAAAAAATAAACTGAATGGAGCTAAGCACAGGCAAAAACCTGGTTCTGTTTGCTTTCTACCAGACACTGGGAGATAAATTCACCTTTCAGCAGGACAATAACATAAAACACAAGGCCAAATCTACACTGGAGTTGCTTACCAAGAAGACAGTGAATGTTCCTGACTGGCTGAGTTACATTTTTGACTTAAATCTACTTGAAAATATGTGGTAAGACCTGAAAATGGTTGTCTAGCAACGATCAACAACCAATTTGAAATCATTTAAAAATAATAATGGGCAAATGTTGCACAATCCAGGTGTGGAAAGCTCTTACAAAGTTACTCAGAAAGACTCACAGCTGTAATCACTGCCAAAGGTGCTTCTACAATGTATTGACTCAGGGGTGTGAATTATTATGTAAATTTGATATTTCTGTATTTCATTTTCAATACATTTGCAAACATTTCTGAAAACATGTTTTCCCTTTGTCATTATGGGGTATTGTGTGTATATGGGTGAGAGAAAAATATATATTTCATCCATCTTGAATTTAGGCTGTAACACAACAAAATGTGGAATAGGTCAGGAGGTATGAATACTTTCTGAAGGCACTGTGTATAATGAGAGAAAAGTCAATTTCCAAAAGACCCACCTTCAGTCAGCAGAGCACACACGCGCACGCACACGCACACTCTTAAAGACATGTCCTATTTTGAAATCCCTGCAAGTTCTCGAAACAGCTGTTCGCTGAGGGTCTGTAAGTATGAAGAAATATGCTTTTAATTATGTGACCACCTGGGGTGCCATGGATCTTACAAGCTCCTCTTGAAAACAGATGCAGTCATTTTCCGTAATTACATCGGACAAATTGAGACAGTGTGTTCCCACATTACCCTGTCAAGAACTTGTGTTGTTGTCCGGAAATATTGTTGTTTATTATTCAGTCAACGTCACATTTGTCATCACTGTCATGATTAATCAGTAAGTAGAGGAAGCTACCAGTGGATGAAAACAGAACACAATTGTACCATGTAAAAAGGCATCAAACCTTTCAGCTGTTTATGATACAGCTGATTGTTGTAGGGGATGAGCACTACATAGAAGAAGCGCCAGTATGGCAGCCATTATCATGGTAAATCAACATGAGGGTGACATAATAGTGTCTTTTACACTTTTAGATATTGAATGACAAATGCAATATTTCCTTCATAAGGCTGTTGGATATTAGAATTTTATATGATTTCCTGTGTCACTCACTCACTCACACCATCTGACAGACCCCTACGATTCCATCTGAATGCAGAGAGACGAAAATACATGAAAAGCTCAAGAGCAATAAAATAAATCACCCCCAACCGTAACACAAACTTACATTTCATGCCTCAAGTGGGGAAACGGAGCTTTAAATCATAAAATAATTTCCTCTATGGAGGGGCCTCTGAAAACCATGCAGCACTGCAGAGACTAACACTTCGTACTGTCTCTCCTAGTTCTATCCTCCAGACAGAACCATAGTCTCTCCTATCCTATCCTCCAGACAGAACCATAGTCTCTCCTATCCTATCCTCCAGACAGAACCATAGTCTCTCCTATCCTATCCTCCAGACAGAACCATAGTCTCTCCTATCCTATCCTCCAGACAGAACCATAGTCTCTCCTATCCTATCCTCCAGACAGAACCATAGTCTCTCCTATCCTATCCTCCAGACAGAACCATAGTCTCTCCTATCCTATCCTCCAGACAGAACCATAGTCTCTCCTATCCTATCCTCCAGACAGAACCATAGTCTCTCCTATCCTATCCTCCAGACAGAACCATAGTATCTCCTATCCTATCCTCCAGACAGAACCATAGTCTCTCCTAGTCCTATCCTCCAGACAGAACCATAGTCTCTCCTATCCTATCCTCCAGACAGAACCATAGTCTCTCCTATCCTATCCTCCAGACAGAACCATAGTCTCTCCTATCCTATCCTCCAGACAGAACCATAGTCTCTCCTATCCTATCCTCCAGACAGAACCATAGTCTCTCCTATCCTATCCTCCAGACAGAACCATAGTCTCTCCTATCCTATCCTCCAGACAGAACCATAGTCTCTCCTATCCTATCCTCCAGACAGAACCATAGTCTCTCCTATCCTATCCTCCAGACAGAACCATAGTCTCTCCTATCCTATCCTCCAGACAGAACCATAGTCTCTCCTATCCTATCCTCCAGACAGAACCATAGTCTCTCCTATCCTATCCTCCAGACAGAACCATAGTCTCTCCTATCCTATCCTCCAGACAGAACCATAGTCTCTCCTATCCTATCCTCCAGACAGAACCATAATTTCTCCTAGTCCTATCCTCCAGACAGACCCATAGTCTCTCCTAGTCCTATCCTTCAGACAGAACCATAGTCTCTCCTATCCTATCCTCCAGACAGAACCATAGTCTCTCCTTGTCCTATCCTCCAGACAGAACCATAGTCTCTCCTATCCTATCCTCCAGACAGAACCATAGTCTCTCCTATCCTATCCTCCAGACAGAACCATAGTCTCTCCTATCCTATCCTCCAGACAGAACCATAGTCTCTCCTATCCTATCCTTCAGACAGAACCATAGTCTCTCCTATCCTATCCTCCAGACAGAACCATAGTCTCTCCTTGTCCTATCCTCCAGACAGAACCATAGTCTCTCCTATCCTATCCTCCAGACAGAACCATAGTCTCTCCTTGTCCTATCCTCCAGACAGAACCATAGTCTCTCCTATCCTATCCTCCAGACAGAACCATAGTCTCTCCTATCCTATCCTCCAGACAGAACCATAGTCCCTCCCAGGATCCAGAGTATTAATCCTATCCTCCTCCAGACAGAACCCTAGTCCTATCTCCAGACAGAACCAGAGTATTATCCTCCAGCTATTTCTACACAGCAAACAAACTCTGCTGTGTGTGTGTGTGTGTGTGTGTGTGTGTGTGTGTGTGTGTGTGTGTGTGTGTGTGTGCGTGCGTGCGTGCGTGCGTGCGTGCGTGCGTGCGTGCGTGCGTGCGTGTCTTTGCAACCATACTGCCATCGAATCCTTGTAGATTCCCAGTTATTATGTTAACAGTAACCACTCAATTAATTATTGTTTACCCAAGTAATGATTTCCCTCCAGTCAGAGGAAACCCGCTGGTTCTTAGGGTTGAAGGTGTCTGATAGGATAGATAGTTCTGCTCTGAAGAGAGAAGAAACATGGTAGTAAATACTGCACTGTCTGGCTTCCTTCCTGCTCCTGATTTAAATCTTCTCCTTTCTAGCTTTTCTATATCCAGCCAGTCATATCACAGGGTAAAATAGAACATGGTTGCTAGCACATGGACACAGGAGACAGAGAACAAGCTGTGACCCAAATAGCAAACTCGATAATCTCCTGAAACAGATTCAGCAAGTGGAGGAAGAGAAACTTCACTCAATAAGAATACTACAGGGATTGGTGCTGCTGCTGAGGATTGCGGCAACCACCAGCCAGCAGAACAACAGAACATACACGACCAGGGAGAAGGAGAACACAAAAGTGAAAGAAATCACCCAAGAATTTGAACAGATCAGAGTGTGTTATGGGAATTAGTTAGGTACTGGTGGTCTAAACCACAGAGGATGCTCTCTGTAAACAGGTCAATTCTTGACCCTAGCATCCCCAATTTCACTACTCAATAGAAACATTTAAGTTGAGACTGAACTGAGAAACAAAACTCAGGAGACAAGGACTATGCATCTATTCATGGGATGACAACAGTATCTCATAAAACTTTTGTGCGTCAACAACACCCCCTATAAATCACATGATTATGACAAGGGTAGGGGAGGAGCCTAAACCTCCCACACACCCCAACCCAGCACAGAGTCAGACTCTATCATAACACATACAGAACTAGATAAGCCAATGGGAACACCCCAATGAGGCCAAAAGCATCTGCTGGGGCTAAGGAGGTCCTGCTGGCTGGTGTGTGTAGCCCTCCATGCAGGTTCCCCAGGCAGACACACACGGAGCCGGATGGTGGTCTGGAGGAGAAAGACACTAACAAAGCCATCATCTCAACAGGAGTAAATATTTCTACACAGTCCCAACGCTAACCATAATATACTGGGGTACTTATAGATGTATATACTGGGGTACTTATAGATGTATATACTGGGGTACTTATAGATGTATTATATATTTTCTCTCTCCAATGACGGGAAGAAGCCAGTAGATGTGTGCGAGAAGCCATGAAACTTCAAAAAAAAAAAAAAAAAAATGTTTTATTTATATAGCCCTTCGTACATCAGCTGATATCTCAAAGTGCTGTACAGAAACCCAGCCTAAAACCCCAAACAGCAAACAATGCAGGTGTAAAAGCACGGTGGCTAACTTAAATTATTTTATAAAGCGGAATTATTACTGTTTACTGCTTGTGGTTTTGATTACATACATAATACTGTACCAGCACATGCAATATCTCAACCTAGAACCACATTCAAAGACATACACCACCTCTTCAGATACGCAGAAATGTTTATTACACATGACACATTGTTATTACATATTCATGTTTGTTATTACATATTCATGTTTGTTATTACATATTCATGTTTGTTATTACACATTAATGTTTGTTATTACATATTCATGTTTGTTATTACATATTCATGTTTGTTATTACACATTCATGTTTGTTATTACATATTCATGTTTGTTATTACACATTAATGTTTGTTATTACACGTTAATGCTGTGACATTTAGCTCCAACAACCAAGGGCATTCCTTGGAGACAAGTTCACCTTTGGAACAGAACACAAAAGTATTTTTCCGGATGAATCAAGGGACATTTACTCTGGATGAACGTGTACCCAGTCATTTGTGGAATCTGATGTAAGCTCAACCGCTTTTCAACACTGAACGCCCTGTCCCTAAGGAGCATGGGTTTTCCACTTCCCCACCGCCACTCTAAAACAATTTGAGCACACTCGTGATTAAGTGGTTCAAGTAGCGTTTAATTACATATAGGAAGGAGGGCTGATTTCTTGTTAATCAAAGCTCTATTAACGGCCAGTGAATCCCAATTCATGTCCAATACATCTTTAATAACAGATAAGGAGTTCTGGCTGCAAACCACTCTCAGGTTCTTCCCCCTCTCTTTTCCCTCCCATGTAATAATTGTGAAGGGGTGCATATTATCTACCATAACAGTGAACAATGAACTCTCTGACATAACCCTGATTCATGTAGGACAAAATGACACCTGCTGCTCCAGCTCTCCACTCAATGTCTCCGAAGAGCTCTAGCAGTCAATTTGGCCTCATGATATTCAACACAGAGACAGTCACTTTGGCCTCATGTTAATCAACACAGAGACAGTCACTTTGGCCTCATGTTAATCAACACAGAGACAGTCACTTTGGCCTCTCACGTTATTCAACACAAAGACAGTCACTTTGACCTCATGTTTATCAACACAGAGACAGTCACTTTGGCCTCATGTTAATCAACACAGAGACAGTCACTTTGGCCTCTCACGTTAATCAACACAGAGACAGTCACTTTGAATTCATGTTAATCAACACAGAGACAGTCACTTTGGCCTCATGTTAATCAACACAGAAACAGTCACTTTGGCCTCATGTTATTTAACACAGAGACAGTCACTTTAGCCTCATGATATTCAACACAGAGACAGTCACTTTGGCCTCATGTTATTTAACACAGAGACAGTCACTTTAGCCTCATGATATTCAACACAGAGACAGTCACTTTGGCCTCTCACGTTATTCAACACAGAGACAGTCACTTTGACCTCATGTTAATCAACACAGAGACAGTCACTTTGGCCTCATGTTAATCAACACAGAGACAGTCACTTTGGCCTCTCACGTTAATCAACACAGAGGCAGTCACTTTGGCCTCATGTTAATCAACACAGAGACAGTCACTTTGGCCTCATGTTAATCAACACAGTCAGTCACTTTGGCCTCTCATGTTATTCAACACAGAGACAGTCACTTTGGCCTCATGTTAATCAACACAGAGACAGTCACTTTGGCCTCATGTTAATCAACACAGAGACAGTCACTTTGGCCTCATGTTAATCAACACAGAGACAGTCACTTTGGCCTCATGTTATTCAACACAGAGACAGTCACTTTGGCCTCATGTTAATCAACACAGAGACAGTCACTTTGGCCTCATGTTATTCAACACAGTCAGTCACTTTGGCCTCATGTTAATCAACACAGAGACAGTCACTTTGGCCTCATGTTAATCAACACAGTCAGTCACTTTGGCCTCTCATGTTATTCAACACAGAGACAGTCACTTTGGCCTCATGTTATTCAACACAGAGACAGTCACTTTGGCCTCATGTTAATCAACACAGAGACAGTCACTTTGGCCTCATGTTAATCAACACAGAGACAGTCACTTTGGCCTCATGTTAATCAACACAGAGACAGTCACTTTGGCCTCATGTTATTCAACACAGAGACAGTCACTTTGGCCTCATGTTAATCAACACAGAGACAGTCACTTTGGCCTCTCACGTTAATCAACACAGAGACAGTCACTTTGAATTCATGTTAATCAACACAGAGGCAGTCACTTTGGCCTCTCACGTTAATCAACACAGAGACAGTCACTTTGGCCTCATGTTATTCAACACAGAGACAGTCACTTTGGCCTCATGTTAATCAACACAGTCAGTCACTTTGGCCTCATGTTAATCAACACAGTCAGTCACTTTGGCCTCTCACGTTAATCAACACAGAGACAGTCACTTTGGCCTCTCACGTTAATCAACACAGAGACAGTCACTTTGGCCTCATGTTAATCAACACAGAGACAGTCAATTTGGCCTCATGTTAATCAACACAGAGACAGTCAATTTGTCCTCATGTTAATCAACACAGAGGCAGTCACTTTGGCCTCATGTTAATCAACTCAGAGACAGTCACTTTGGCCTCATGTTTTTCAACACAGAGACATTCACTTTGGCCTCATGCTAATCAACACAGTCAGTCACTTTGGCCTCATGTTAATCAACACAGTCAGTCACTTTGACCTCATGTTAATCAACACAGAGACAGTCACTTTGGCCTCATGTTAATCAACACAGAGACAGTCACTTTGGCCTCTCACGTTAATCAACACAGAGGCAGTCACTTTGGCCTCATGTTAATCAACACAGAGACAGTCACTTTGGCCTCATGTTAGTCAACACAGAGACAGTCACTTTGGCCTCATGTTAATCAACACAGAGACAGTCACTTTGGCCTCATGTTAATCAACACAGAGACAGTCACTTTGGCCTCATGTTATTCAACACAGAGACAGTCACTTTGGCCTCATGTTAATCAACACAGAGACAGTCACTTTGGCCTCTCACGTTAATCAACACAGAGACAGTCACTTTGAATTCATGTTAATCAACACAGAGGCAGTCACTTTGGCCTCTCACGTTAATCAACACAGAGGCAGTCACTTTGGCCTCTCACGTTAATCAACACAGAGACAGTCACTTTGGCCTCATGTTATTCAACACAGAGACAGTCACTTTGGCCTCATGTTAATCAACACAGTCAGTCACTTTGGCCTCTCATGTTATTCAACACAGAGACAGTCACTTTGGCCTCTCACGTTAATCAACACAGAGACAGTCACTTTGGCCTCTCACGTTAATCAACACAGAGACAGTCACTTTGGCCTCATGTTAATCAACACAGAGACAGTCAATTTGGCCTCATGTTAATCAACACAGTCAGTCACTTTGGCCTCATGTTAATCAACACAGTCAGTCACTTTGACCTCATGTTAATCAACACAGAGACAGTCACTTTGGCCTCATGTTAATCAACACAGAGACAGTCACTTTGGCCTCTCACGTTAATCAACACAGAGGCAGTCACTTTGGCCTCATGTTATTCAACACAGTCAGTCACTTTGGCCTCATGTTAATCAACACAGAGACAGTCACTTTGGCCTCATGTTAATCAACACAGTCAGTCACTTTGGCCTCTCATGTTATTCAACACAGAGACAGTCACTTTGGCCTCATGTTAGTCAACACAGAGACAGTCACTTTGGCCTCATGTTAATCAACACAGAGACAGTCACTTTGGCCTCATGTTAATCAACACAGAGACAGTCACTTTGGCCTCATGTTATTCAACACAGAGACAGTCACTTTGGCCTCATGTTAATCAACACAGAGACAGTCACTTTGGCCTCTCACGTTAATCAACACAGAGACAGTCACTTTGAATTCATGTTAATCAACACAGAGGCAGTCACTTTGGCCTCATGTTATTCAACACAGAGACAGTCACTTTGGCCTCATGTTAATCAACACAGAGACAGTCACTTTGGCCTCATGTTAATCAACACAGAGACAGTCAATTTGTCCTCATGTTAATCAACACAGAGGCAGTCACTTTGGCCTCATGTTATTCAACACAGAGACAGTCACTTTGGCCTCATGTTAATCAACACAGAGACAGTCAATTTGTCCTCATGTTAATCAACACAGAGACAGTCACTTTGGCCTCATGTTAATCAACACAGAGACAGTCAATTTGTCCTCATGTTAATCAACACAGAGGCAGTCACTTTGGCCTCATGTTATTCAACACAGAGACAGTCACTTTGTCCTCATGTTAATCAACACAGAGGCAGTCACTTTGGCCTCATGTTAATCAACACAGGGGCCGTGTTTCTTCTTTGAACAGCTGATGTGTTGATTTAGACCTGGATGAATTAAAACAATAGACACCATAGGAAATACTATTTCTTTAAACAGGCAAAGGAACATGCACCTTTTTTACATCTATAGAAATACACAGAGTTTCTTTAGAGTTGTATTAGTTGTATGTACAGGATATGCATGGTATGTACAGGATATGCATGACATGTACAGGACATGCATGGTATGTACAGGACATGCATGGTATGTACAGGACATGCATGGTATGTACAGGACATGCATGGTATGTACAGGACATGCATGGTATGTACAGGACATGCATGGTATGTACAGGACATGCATGGTCCAACGAAATGCTTACTTGCAGGTTCTTTCTGGACAATGGAACAATGATGGAACATGATAAATGTTTCAATAGAAGTATAATACAGGAAGACACCATTTATAGTCCAATATTTACACATTTTGGGGAAGGTGGTATAGTGTTTTAAATTGTGCCGTTTTTTTGCAATAATAAGAGTTTGCTGGTAGCAGTTGTGATGTGTGTGTGTGTGTGTGTTTAACTATACTTGTGAGGACCAGAAGTCCCCACAAGAATAGTTAACAAACAAAAGTTTGACCACACGACTGTGTGTGTGTGTGTGTGTGTGTGTGTGTGTGTGTGTGTGTGTGTGTGTGTGTGTGTGTGTGTGTGTGTGTGTGTGTGTGTGTGTGTGTGTGTGTGTGAGAGAGAGAGACACAGAAAAGTGAATATGTGTGGAGAATCAGTGCAGGTGGTCAGTCCAGTTCAAGGGTTCAGCAGTCTGATGGCTTGTAGATAGAAACTGTCTCTGTTGGTATCAGACCTCATGGTTGGATACATATCCGTCAGGAAGGGAATAGTTCATGGGGTGTGTGGGAACCTTGATGATGCTGTGGGCCTTCCTCAGGCACTGTTTCAAGTAGATGTACTGGGCCATCTTCACCACCCGCTGGAGGGCCTTGCGGTCATGGACGGAGCAATTCCCGTACCAGGCCGTGATGTAACCGGTCAGGATGCTCTCGATGGTGCAGCAGTAGTATTTGGAGAGGACCTGGGATGGAATGCCAGATTTCTTCAGCTGCATTGACAAGAGTGGTGGTGTTGTTGGTCCATGTCAAGTCCTCTTGATGTGGGCGCCAAGGAACTGAAAACCTCTGACTCCCTCTACTGCAGCCCCATTGATGTGGATTCACATGACAATGGACCTCATGGGAGCTTCCTCTTTAGCATACATGATCATGGGCAAATTAGCTTGGCAGAGCGATGGTCTACCCACACACATCCTATCATCCATCCATCCATCCAATCCCACCCCTCCACACATAACCCCCTCCACCTCTCATCAATCTATCCTTCCACCCTTCCCCCCCTCCATCCCTCTACCCCTCATCTCATCAGCCCATGTCCATTACCTCCCATCTCTCTGATGAGGCTGGCTACATGTGTCCATTAAGGGGGTTCGGTGTCAGAACTGGGTGGGTGGCAGGCAGAGAGGAACATCTAAACCATTGGTCACTTAGCTGTGGCTGGGGAGAAATGTCTCACATTGGTCAAATCAGTGACATTATCTGTGTTAGAGAGAGAGAGAGGGGTGAGTAAGGGAGAAAGATGTGTTAGAGAGACAGAGAGCAAGAGATTTTTTTCTACAGTAGAAAGCACAGCCTTTCTACTGTGCTTCCCTCACTCTTTCCTTATCTCCCCTCTTTCTCCTTCCCTCAAACACACACACAGTGGCCTTTGCGGCCAACAGCT
>NC_088399.1:87534415-87539415 GCF_034236695.1 Oncorhynchus nerka | reverse complement strand
CAGAGCTTTGCTCTTTCCCCAGTTTACCTTAGCTGATGAAGCTCCCTCGTACACCTTCAGACTGGTCTCTAGTTCCTGCATATCTTGCCCATCCCTGACCATCACAGAAACATCATCTGCATATGCTGAGACTGCTATTCCTGTCACCACATCCATGCCTGTCCAGCACACTCCCCGCAGTCTCCTGCGTAGCAGTCCTAAAAAAGGCTCAATGGCTAGTGTGTACAGCTGCCCAGATAGAGGGCATCCTTGTCTAATCCCCGTCTCACCCAGACTGGCCTACTGAGCCCCCTCCCACCTTAACCATACATGACGCCCCAGCATACAACAGCTTCACACAGGTCACAAAACTCTTCCCAAACCCAAACACAGACATCACATTAAACAGATACTCATGATCCACTCTATCAAAAGCCTTCTCTTGATCTAAAGAGACCAGTCCAAAGTTCACATTAGAACCTCTCGACAAGTCCAACATGTCCCTAATCAAGAACAAGTTGTCCGTGATTGAGCGTCCCGGTACACAATATGTCTGGTCCTTGTGTATTATAGAGTCCAGATGGGACTTCAGTCTGTTAGAGAGGACCTTGGCAAAATCTTGTAGTCCGCACAGAGTAATGCCACAGGCCTCCAGTTCTTAAGTTCACACAAGTCCCCTTTTTTGGGCAGGAGAGTCAGAGCCGCCCGACGGCAGCTCATCGGCAACTCTCCTACCCCGACGCATTCACGCAACACGCAAAAGAAATCCTGTCCAATTGTTCCCCAGAATTTTTTGTAAAATTCCACTGGAAGTCCATCGACCCCGGTGCACGACCGGGGACATCTGGGTTACTGCCTCTGCCAGTTCATGTGACAACAGAGGAATGTCCATTTCATCCCTCTGTGCCCGAGAGAGCTTAGGAGTCCTTCGAACAAGACCTGAGCACACATAGGATCACACATTTCTGCCCTATACAATTCAGTATAAAACTCCACAGTCCGCTCCCGCATCTCCCCCACCACAGAGGTCACCCTCCCATCAGACAGCCGTAGACAATGCATACCCTTGGCTTCACTGCTCTGTCTTTCCAAACCAAAGAAGAAGGAGCTGGGAGCATCCATCTCCTTGAGCATGGAGAACCTAGCTCTTACAAGTGCTCCCTTTGCTTTAACCTGGAAAAAACTGCCCAGGTCCCTACGTAATTCGGCTAAGTTAGCCTGGAGGCCTACATTGCCTTGCCCCACCATCTCTACCTCCATCTCACTAATACACCGCTCTAGTTCCCCCAATACTCTCCTAGCCTCTGAGGATGAGAGAGCTGTGTACTGTTGACAGAAAAGCCGAATTTGCACTTTCCCCACATCCCACCATTGACTCAGAGACTCATACTCCTCTCTTCGCTGCCCCCATCTTTCCCAAAAAGTCTGGAAACCTGAGCAAAAGGTGGCATCTTGTAAGAGCTTTACATTGAACTTCCAATAAGATGCCTGCCGGGCCCTGGTGAAATAGACAGCCGAGCCATGGTTATGTGGTGATCCGAAAACCCCACTGGGAGAATGGTAGCACCCAGCAGCCTATTGCTCTGATTCCTGGACATGTAAAAACGATCAAGTCGAGCTGCACTCACCCTAGCCCCAAAACCTTCACCCACGTATACTGTCTTGTGTTTGGATGTTTAGTTCTCCAAACATCCACTAGGTCAAACTGATTAAAGATGTCCCTTAACACTCCCACTGACACTGAATGAGGCTCTTCCCCATTTCTATCTTTTGTAAAATCCATTGTACAGTTCCAGTCACCTCCGATCACCAGCGTCTCCTCAGGCGCTACTTGTGAGAGTTCCTGTCTAAGACTCCCAAATAGAACCCCTCTTTCTCTCCCTGTGTTAGGCGCATACACATTTATAAAGACAAAAACCATGTTGTTAATTTCTGCTTTAACAACAAGCAACCTACCCCTACACACCTCCTTTGAGGAGCAAATTTTTACAGCCAGACCCGGTGCAAAAAGGACTGCCACCCCTGCACTAAGATTTGTCCCATGGCTCAACACACTTGCCCCTTTCCACCAGAGCCCCCAATCAACTTCATTCACCACATCACTATGAGTCTCCTGCAGAAACAACACCTGTACTTTTTTTTGTTTTACATATTCACCCAACACACTCCTCTTTCCCGCATCTCTGGCGCCATTTATATTGAGCGAGCCTACCCGAAGAGTCTCCATAAGAAGTGGGAGAAAAGCCAGCAGAGAAATAGACCAATAGCAAAGCTCAAAAAGCCCCAGTGTCAGTAAGAAATTAAACATTTAAACAGTGTCTGAAGGTAAACCTTTACGCACTATTGTGACCCACTTCCTCAACCTAAACCGTTTCCTGGGTGAGAGGGCACCATGCCCCTCATTTCTCATAGCATGTTGTACTGATCTTACAAACTTTCTAGGATCAGGAAAAAAAGTCTCAAGATTAACTTTTTTCCCCTTAGTCTCATTCAGGAACCTTGTCAGTTCTCTCAACGTGTACTTAGACCCCTCTGGTTGACTGGCTGTCAGCTCCGGGCCAATTGAAGAGGAGTCTGAAAAAATAACTCCTCATCCTCTTCCTCAGACTCACTTTCCTCCTCTTCTCTATCTCCCACCCTGACCACCTGCCCTTTCTCTCTGTTTAGGGCCTCACCCACAGCAACAGGCAACATTTCCATGGTACCTTTATCCACATCCTTTTCCTTTTCCTCTTGACACCCTCCTCCTCCCCCTAATCTCTTACACTTCCCCACTATACTCTCCTCATCCACTAGAATAACCTGACTAGACGCAGTATCATCTGCACCACCCTCTATAGCATGACTAGGGCCAGCCTCAGCTACACCACCCTCCATAGCATGACTAGGGCCAGCCTCAGCTACACCACCCTCCATAGCATGACTAGGCCCAGCATCATCTGCACCACCCTCCATAGCATGTCTAGGCCCAGCCTCAGCTACCCCACCATCTCTAGCCTGACTAGACCCAGCCTCTGCTTCTCCACCATCTCTAGCCTGACTAGCCCCAGCCTCATCTACACCACCATCTCTAGCCTGACTAGACCCAGCCTCATCTACACCACCATCTCTAGACTGACTAGGCCCAGCCTCTGCTGTCTGCATCTCCTTACCCCCTGCATTTTGACCTCGATTTCCCCACTTGCACCCTCACTCCGTCTATGGCCTTTATGTGGGCACGCAAAGCTCTTGTGCCCCAAATCCCCACATTCAAAACACCGTAGACTATCTGTGCTGGCAAAACCTGCATAGAGCCCCTCCCCATGCCTCACTTTGAAATGCACATTTAGCTGTTGCTCATTATTGTTCAGAAACATAAACACTTGCCTCCTGAACGAAACAACGTGCTTAACGGCATCTGCCTGAAAACCTGCTGACAGTACACGGAAACCGCTAGCAAACTTACCAAAACGACTCAGCTCTTTCCTAATTTGATCGTCCGTAATAAACGGAGGCAAATTTGCCACTACAACTCTTGTTGAAGGGGTAGAGAGAGGTGAAATTGACACCAACACATCTCTTACAAATATTCCGCTAGCAATTAGCCTACCGACCAAATTTGCCCATTTCATGAACACAACCACAGCTTTGTTCATTCTAGAAGCAGAATGTATAAACTCAGCTCCTACCTGTTCACCGACCGCGAGCAGAACCTCCTCCACCTTAACTCCGTTCTCAGGAACACACCTGAATCCATGCTGTATCGACAGCGTCTCGTCCGCGCTAGGCTGAGAAGCCATTGCGCACACTACACCTTCCACCCCCCCCGGAAAGTTACTCTGTCCTCTTCCACCCTAACTTTGAAAAAAAAAACTTTGGATACCGCTAAAAACAAATATTGCATTAACCCTCCACCATAGAAAATAACATGTAAAGAAAAGAATCAAGAAAGTTAGTTAGGATAGAGCTTTCCACACCAAACACTCAAACTCCAAAAACACCCAGCATGCACCGAGAGAGAGAGAGACAGAGAGAGAGAGACAGAGAGAGACAGAGAGAGAGAGAGAGAGACAGAGAGAGAGAGACAGAGAGAGAGAGAGAGAGACAGAGACCGAGAGAGACAGAGACAGAGAGAGAGACAGAGACAGAGAGACCGAGAGAGAGAGAGATCGAGAGAGACAGAGAGACCGAGAGAGAGAGAGACCGAGAGAGAGACAGAGACAGAGAGACCGAGAGAGAGAGACCGAGAGAGAGAGAGACCGAGAGAGAGAGACCGGGAGAGAGACACAGAGAGAGAGAGAGAGAGAGAGAGAGTGAGACCGAGAGAGAGAGAGACAGAGAGAGAGAGAGAGAGACAGAGAGAGACAGAGAGAGAGAGAGAGACAGAGACAGAGACCGAGAGAGACAGAGACCGAGAGAGAAAGAGACCGAGAGAGAGAGAGAGACCGAGAGAGAGAGACCGAGAGAGAGACCGAGAGAGAGACCGAGAGAGAGAGAGACCGAGAGAGAGAGACCGAGAGAGAGAGAGAGAGAGAGAGAGAGAGACAGAGAGAGAGACCGAGAGAGACAGAGAGAGAGAGACAGAGACAGAGAGACCGAGAGAGAGACAGAGACAGAGAGACCGAGAGAGAGAGACCGAGAGAGAGAGAGAGAGAGAGAGAGAGAGAGAGAGAGACAGAGACCGAGAGAGACAGAGACCGAGAGAGAGAGAGACCGAGAGAGAGAGAGACCGAGAGAGAGAGACCGAGAGAGAGACCGAGAGAGAGAGACCGAGAGAGAGAGAGACTGAGAGAGAGAGACCGAGAGAGAGAGAGACTGAGAGAGAGAGAGAGAGAGAGACAGAGAGAGAGACCGAGAGAGACAGAGAGAGAGAGACAGAGACAGAGAGACCGAGAGAGAGACAGAGACAGAGAGACCGAGAGAGAGAGACCGAGAGAGAGAGACCGAGAGAGAGAGAGAGAGAGAGAGAGAAAGAGAGACAGAGAGAGACCGAGAGAGAGAGAGACCGAGAGAGAGAGAGAGAGAGAGAGAGAGAGAGAGAG
>NC_088399.1:87519415-87529415 GCF_034236695.1 Oncorhynchus nerka | reverse complement strand
AAAATAAGGACAGGAGAAAAAGGAAAAGAAAAAAGGACAACAAAGTGAAACAGTCCTCTAAAGAAACAAGAGACCATAATACAAGAAACAGCACTTCTATTGCAACATTGTAGCCAACATCACCAGCGTTGCTATGGAAATTGTTTACCCACCAGACATCCAAACAGAGAAAGCTAAGAAAAGTTTCAAAGGTTTGTTGATGGGACAGAACCATGAATGCCTGTCTGCAGATCTTACCAGTTACAAAACAAGAGCAAATTTAATTTTTAATACCAATCGAGGGAACACATGGAAAAAGGTTATTTGCAACCATTTCCCTTTCTCAAAAAAGAGGGGCATCAGCCAAGGATGTCAGATCAGCATTTTTGAAGAAGCTGACCAGAGCAACACATATCAAACAGTAAACTTATATAATAATGGAACTGTATTGATACAAGGCAATGATTCAAGCCTCCAGGCTTTTGAGAATAGGTTTGCTACCCTAAAAGCAGACGCTGACATCATCTCAGAAACTGAGGAAAAAGTCAAGGAGGGAGATGGAGAAAAGCAGACCCCAATGGTCTCTGTGACCCAGCAGGAAGCCCTCAATGTCCCTTTACCTACCTCACCTGCAGCAGACAGAGTGAAGGACATGTCCATTTCAATAAGAACACCTGCTATGCAACGTTTCCACAACACCCTCTCTCTAGTCGAAGCAGAGGTCATAGAACTCAGAGAGAACAAGCTTCAAGAGGAGGACACTGTCCAGAAACTAAAAGAAGAGATGAAACAGTTCAGGGAGGAGAGCAGAGCATCTATTGCTAAACTAGAAAGCAGAATGGACAAGCTGAGTCAGACAAATGATGACCTCAGAGACCATCTGAGCACAACAAGAAAGGAGCTCGAACAAAAAGAGAGGTACATTGACACCCTCAACCGGCAGAGAGTCATTGTGTCCTCTGCATCTAGAGAACATGTCCACCAGCTTGGTACAACACAAGCAGAACCTGAGACCAGCATGGCCTCCACCACACAGCCTGATGACACTGCACCAGCCTACCAGTCTGCTCCAGCCCAGGTCAACCTACCAGCCTCTCAGTCTGCTCCAGCCCAGGTCAACCTACCAGCCTCTCAGTCTGCTCCAGCCCAGGTCAACCTACCAGCCTCTCAGTCTGCTCCAGCCCAGGTCAACCTACCAGCCTCTCAGTCTGCTCCAGCCCAGGTCAACCTACCAGCCTCCCAGTCTGCTCCAGCCCAGGTCAGAATACCAGCCTCCCAGTCTGCTCCACCCAGACAATCACCCACAACTGCAATCCTAATTGATTCAAATGGGAAGTTCTTAGTCCAGGAAAGATTATTCCCTAGACACCAGGTGTATAAGTTCTGGTGTCCTACAACTGAGAGTGCAATGCAGCTACTCAGTCAGACCAGGATTGACACCCCTGACAACATCATCATCCACACTGGCACAAACGACCTTCATGCCAAAGGTGAAAATGTATCTGGGGCAGTGAGAAGAGTGGCAGAACGGGCACAGGCTATGTTCCCAACAACCAATATAGTTGTGTCCACCCTCCTACCAAGAAAAGACTTCCCAGGAAAGTTGATCGACAAAATAAATCAACAGATCACTGTGGACTGTGCCTCACTGCTCAACGTCAGAACGGCTCACCACCCCACTCTGACATGTCAACACTTATATGATAATATACATCTTGATCAGGACAGTATCAGAACCTTTGCCAAGGACCTAAAAGATGCAACACTTGGCAGGGACCCACACACCCATCACCCCAGCAACAAAGGTCCCCCGCCCCACCTTCTGAAACAACAGTACCTCCACCATCCCGAGGAGAAAAGAGCCAGACATGGCTTATTACAGCACAGCTCTACTAGACCAGGCCCAACACAGCACATATTTACCAGACCAGACCCGCCTCAGGACAGCACAACTAGACCCGTCCCATCACAACACAGCTCTACTAGACCCGGCCCATCACAACACAGCTCTACTAGACCTGGCCCATCACAACACAGCTCTACTAGACCCAGCACATCACAACACAGCTCTACTAGACCCGGCCCATCACAACACAGCTCTACTAGACCCACAGCCCATCACAACACAGCTCTACTAGACCCAGCACATCACAACACAGCTCTGACCACTACTCCAGGGTCGGTCAGAACACTGCCCTTCAGGGAAGTAGACCACATGATGCAGTCCACACCATGTATCAGTCAGATCGTCAGCCTACATATGCTGAGGTAACCTCTGGCAGAAGACCCCTAGAACAATCAGAGATAGGAGAGGTGCGCCAACTACTGCAACTAATATGCAGACTACTGAGCTAGACAGTCCCTTTAATTCACACACGGGCACGCACACACACACACACACACAAACACACAGGGTTGCAGATTGCATTGTACTTATTTTATGTGCAATCTTATTCCATTCTTATTCATTTGTTTACAAATATTCCTAAATGTATTGACACCGGTATTATAATAATTATTATATGTAATGGTGTGTGTGTATATGTGTATGTGCATGTATGTATATATATATATATATATGTATGTGTGTGTGTGTATGTATGTATGTATGTGTGTATGTGTGTATATGTATATATATATATATGTGCATATATATGCATATGGATGTGTATGTGTATGTATGTATGTGTGTATGTGTATGTATGTATGTGTGTAGATGTATGTGTATATATATGTATATGCATGTGTATGTGTATGTGTGTATATATATATATATATATATATATATGTATATATGTATGTATATATGTATGTATGTATATATATGTGTATATATATGTATGTATATGTATGTGTATATATATATATATATATATATATATATATAGTATTTTTCTTTTCTTTTTTCGATGTACTTTACTCAAACCAGTGAATATCACTTATTATAAATGAGATCATTAACTATCAGCTCTTGGAATATCCAGGGCCTATACTCTTCACATTTTGGTTATAAAACAACAAATCCAGAATTGATTAAAAACATCAAGGGACAGGACATCATAATCCTACTGGAAACATGGTGTCGTGGAGACATAGATACTCAGTGTCCCTCAGGCTATAGAGAAAGTTTACTACCATCAATCAAACATAAAAATGTTAAACGGGGCCGAGACTCAGGTGGAATCATCATTTGGCATAAGCAGGACTTAGCACTGAATGAAATGAAAAAAGGTACCACTCACATTTGGCTAAAACTTAACAAAGGTACAATCTATTGTGACAATGATGTATACATATGTGCAGCTTATGCTCCTCCTTCAGATTCATCATATTATGATGATCAGTTTTTTGACAATCTCCAGACAGAAATCATTACATTTCAGGCAGAGGGTAAAGTGCTTCTTTGTGGAGATTTCAATGCAAGAACAGGTTCTGAGCCTGACTACACTGATGCGGGAGGTAACCACCACATATTTGGACACCCCTCCTTGTACAGTAGCCCTATTATAAATAATAGAAACAGTCCTGACCAAATACTGAACAAAAATGGAAAAGAGTTAGTACATCTCTGTCGAGCCTTAGGCCTGTACATGCTTAATGGTAGAATCAGAGGGGACTCTTTAGGTCAGTTTACTTACTGCTCAGCTCTTGGGACAAGTGTAGTCGATTATGCCATCACTGACATTGACCCCTCCTCCATTAGTGCATTCACTGTCAGACCACAGACACCATTGTCAGATCACAGTCAGATCAACGTGTTTCTGAAGAAATTACCCGGCAATATTCATTCAAAAAAACAGCCCAATAAACTTTACAACATAAACCAATCATACAGATGGGCTACAAACAGTGCAGAGACATTCATTGAAACATTGAACTCAAATGAAATGATGAACTCTATACAGTTTTTCAATAACTCACAGTACCAAAACAATAAAGATGGTGTCAATTCAGCTACCCAAAACATCAACTACATATTCCAAAAAGCAGCATCGAAAGCAAATTTGAGAAAACCAAAGCAATGCAACATCAGAAGCAAAAATCTAAATGTTTCTGACAAATGGTTTGATAATGAATGTAAAACAATTAGAAAACACCTAAGACAAATGTCAAACAAAAAACATAAGCAGCAAAACAACCCAGAGCTACGATATGAATACTTTGAAACTCTGAAACAGTATAAACAAACACTGAAATGCAAGAAATTGAATTATACCAACAAGACCCTTGATGAAATTGAAAACGCAATTGACCAAAATCAGTTCTGGGACATGTGGAACAATTTAAGCACAACAAAGCCACAAGAATTAGTCATACAAGATGTAGGAATTTGGAAAACTTATTTTGATAATCTATACAAAAACATCCCCAAAAAAGACTTACAACAGAACCAATTAGAAGTTAAAGAAAAATTGAACATCCTTGAATCAGTCATTAAAAACAACCAAAATCCATTAGATTACCCAATAACCCAACAAGAACTAAATGAAAAGCTCAAATCTATTAAATAAAAAAAGGCTTGTGGTGTAGACAACATCAGAAATGAAATGCTGAAAAACAGCACACCTGAGTTGCAAAATGCTGTGCTTAAATTGTTCAACATTGTTTTAACTTCTGGCTGCTTCCCTGATGTCTGGAACCAGGGGCTCATCTCCCCTATCCACAAAAGTGGAGACAAATCAGACCCCAATAATTACAGGGGAATTTGCGTCAACAGTAACTTGGGAAAGATTTTCTGTAGCATTTTGAATTCAAGAATTCAAACCTTTCTTCAAGAAAAAAATGTAATAAGTAAATGTCAAATTGGCTTTCTTCCTAACCATCGCACTACTGACCATATATACACCTTACACACACTAATTAATAAACACGTCCACCAAAAAAAAGAGGGCAAAATCTTTGCTTGCTTTATTGACTTTAAAAAAGCATTTGATTCAATTTGGCACGAAGGGCTATTCTACAAAATTCTACAAAGTGGGCTTGGTGGTAAGGTGTATGACTTAATAAAATGTATGTACACAGAAAACAAGTGTGCAATAAAAATCAAACACCAAAGAACAGAATTTTTTTCACAATGTCGAGGTGTGAGACAAGGCTGCAATTTGAGTCCAAATCTTTTCAACATTTATATCAATGAATTAGCAGATATGTTGGACCAATCTCCAGCCCCAGGACTCACACTATTTGACACAGAGGTGAAATACCTGCTATATGCTGATGACTTGGTACTTCTATCACCAACCAAAGAAGGTCTTCAACAAAACATTAATATTCTGGAGCAATATTGCCATAATTGGGCCCTGGCAGTAAATTTCCAAAAACTAAAATCATGATTTAAAAAAAAAAAATGAGATGTCAGAAACACAAATGTAAATTCACCCTGAACAACACCTTAATTGAACACACAAAAAAATTACACCTACCTTGGTCTGACCATATCTGCATCGGGAAACTTTAATATGGCAGTGAATGCACTCAAAGAAAAAGCCCGCAGAGCAATGTATGCAATAAAAATGAAATTATTCAAAATCAACATCCCAATTAAAATTTGGACTAAAATATTTGACAGTGTAATCCTACCAATAGCACTTTATGGAAGTGAGGTTTGGGGGCCACTCAATAAAATGGATTTTAAAATGTGGGACAAACATCCAATTGAAGCCCTACATGCAGAATTCTGTCGGAAAATCCTACAAGTCCAGAGAAATACACCAACTAATGCATGTAGGGCAGAATTGGGCCGTTTTCCAGTAATAATGAAGATACAGAAAAGATCATTAAAATTTTGGCTACATCTAAATTCAAGTCCAAATTCGAGTCTGCAATTTAAAGCACTTCAAGCCCAAGAGCTGAGCCCAGAAACGAGTCCTCTCAGTCAGCTGGTGTTGGACCTCACCAACCAAGCAGACACCAGCACTGCTTCAAAAGAAAGAATTCCAATAAGCAAAATCATGAACCAATCAAAGGAATCATATTTACAATACTGGAAAAACGAAACAAAATCCCAAAGCCGACTAAATTGCTATCTGACCCTAAACAGAGAATATGAATTGGCTGATTGTCTCTACTCTGTCAGAGATACGAAGCAGAGACAGATCCTTACCAAGTACAGGCTGAGTGACCACCGATTGGCAATAGAAACCGGCAGACATAAAAAGACATGGCTACCCAAAGAGGAGCGTGTATGTGGTCACTGCATGACAGGGGAGGTAGAGACAGAGATGCACTTTCTCCTTTACTGTGATAAATATTCCTCACAAAGAGATTCATTATTCACAGAAATGACTACATATATTCCAAATTTTTACAAATTGAACCCAGAGGAAAAACTAAGAATACTCATGGGCGAAGGAGCAATGGCTCCTCTTGCAGCCAAATACGTTTTTTCCTGCCATAGCCTGAGGGACACTGAATAATAACATCTGCATAGTAAACAGTAACTTACTTATTATTACTATTATTGTTATTACTATAATTATTAATGTTTATCATTCCAAATATGGTTGGTAATTGTAGTGATAACAGTTTAGTGATGGTAGTAGTCGTAGTAATGATGATTGTAGTTGTAGTATTGATATAAAGAAGAAGATGACCGTTATTTAGTTATAAGTTAGTTATAGTTTCATTTTCCATAATTATATTTATTACATTTCTACTATTGACTGTTACCATTTTATTGTTATTATTTTTGTATTTAATTTTGTATTATTATTTACTACCATTTTATATTATTATTTGCTATCATTTATAATTTTGTTACAATGTATATTGTATACATTGTTGCTTTGGCAATATTGACACAATGTTTTTCATGCCAATAAAGCAGCTTGAATTTGAATTTGAATTTGAGAGAGAGAGAGAGAGAGAGAGAGAGAGAGATCACTTTGTATGTTGTCTACCTCACTTGCTTTGGCAATGTTAACACATGTTTCCCATGCCAATAAAGCCCTTGAATTGAATTGAATTGAGAGAGAGAGAGAGAGAGAGAGAGAGAGAGAGATGGGGCAACAGGCGGACCTGATCTGAGGAAAGCATCCGCTCCTCCTCCCTAGTACCCGTCTTTAGGAAGTGTGTTGAGAACAGTCTTTAGAGATTACCCGTGTTTTTATTTATTTCCAGAGGTAGAACAGCGGGAGGCCCAGCTTCAATCAGCCCAACTAGTGCTGGGAGACAAGGACCCTGCTTTTATACTTGGCCATCCTCTTTAAAAGTAGAAAGAGGAAAAAAACTCTATATACAACTAAATGGATTAGCCGTCATACGTTATTTTGGTTATGGAAACATCAGCAGAAGAAATATAAGTGAGTACACGCAGGGCCGCCCAGTGCAAATACATCCAGGGGGGCAGTGTCATCTGAGCATTCTCCCGGTTGGATGAAGTATCTACCACTAATACCACTAGTGTGACAGGCTTTTCTTAAACATACCCAATCTGAGGACACCAGAAGACTGTCTGAATCTGGACGGTTTTAAGACTTTGTGTATATAAAATGGGCTTTGGTTGATATGTGAGTGAGTCTGAGCGAGTGTGCTGTGTGTGTGTGTGTGTGTGTGTGTGTGTGTGTGTGTGTGTGTGTGTGTGTGTGTGTGTGTGTGTGTGTGTGTGTGTGTGTGTGTGTAGTGAGGAACTTGATGAATCTCTTGAGTGAGGTTACAGGTTCATTTGAAAGCTGAAAGATCAGAGTGACTGGATAGATAAAGGGAGGGAATGATGGAGGGAGTGATGGAGGGAGGGAGGGAGGGGAGGGAGGGAGTATGGAGGGAGAGAGGGGAGGGAGGGAGGGGAGGGAGTGAGTATGGAGGGAGAGAGGGAGGGAGAGATGGAGGTAGGAAGGGAGAGAAATCAGGTCAATGGGCACCCAGGACAGCATGGGTGGATTGGGTGATGGGGGGATTGGGGGGATTGGGGATGGGGAGCAGTGTTTGGATGCTGTAGGAGTGTGTAGAGTGTGTGTGTGTGTGAGATTAAGGACGCCACATTGACTACGGGAGGAATGAGGCGGGGACGGGCAGATGTCCAGGGTCCCACGACGTGTCCCAGTGGGAACAAAACAACCACTGCACTGGAACCCCCCCTTCTTCTACTGCCCAGCCACTGTCACCACGGCAACATGTCAGCCACAGCTACCTTCCACTATATTACTATAACTTGTTATTGTGAAACTTTGGAATGAGGGGTGGAGGAAAGGATACACTAAAATATCTTACCTCCACATTGAAGACAATGGCTAATTTAACATATGGCTCTGCAGGCCTGCCACCCTGCTCTACCCACTGCCACCCTGCTCTACCCACTGCCACCCTGCTATTCCCACTGCCACCCTGCTCTACCCACTGCCACCCTGCTCTACCCACTGCCACCCTGCTCTACCCACTGCCACCCTGCTCTACCCACTACCACCCTGCTCTACCCACTGCCACCCTGCTCTACCCACTACCACCCTGCTCTACCCACTGCCACCCTGCTCTACCCACTGCCACCCTGCTATTCCCACTGCCACCCTGCTCTACCCACTGCCACCCTGCACTTCCCACTGCCACCCTGCTCTTCCCACTGCCACCCTGCTCTTCCCACTGCCACCCTGCTCTACCCAATGCCACCCTGCTCTTCCCACTGCCACCCTGCTCTACCCACTGCCACCCTGCTCTACCCACTGCTCTTCCCACTGCCACCCTGCTCTACCCAATGCCACCCTGCTCTTCTCACTGCCACCCTGCTCTACCCACTGCCACACTGCTCTACCCACTGCCACCCTGCTCTACCCACTGCTCTTCTCACTGCCACCCTGCTCTACCCAATGCCACCCTGCTCTTCCCACTGCCACCCTGCTCTACCCACTGCCACCCTGCTCTACCCACTGCCACCCTGCTCTTCCCACCGCCACCCTGCTCTACCCACTGCCACCCTGCTCTACCCACTGCCACCCTGCTCTTCCCACTGCCACCTTGCTCTACCCACTGCCACCCTGCTATTCCCACTGCCACCCTGCTCTACCCAATGCCACCCTGCTCTACCCACTGCCACCTTGCTCTACCCACTGCCACCCTGCTATTCCCACTGCCACCCTGCTCTACCCACTGCCACCCTGCTCTACCCACTGCCACCCTGCTCTACCCACTGCTCTTCCCACTGCCACACTGCTCTTCCCACTGCCACCCTGCTCTACCCACTGCCACCCTGCTCTACCCACTGCCACCCTGCTCTACCCACTGCCACCCTGCTCTACCCACTGCCACCCTGCTCTTCCCACTGCCACCCTGCTCTACCCACTGCCACCCTGCTCTACCCACTGCCACCCTGCTCTACCCACTACCAGCCTGCTCTTCCCATCTACTCTGTACTGTTTGTGGAGGCTATTGTCTTAGAGCTGCAGAATGCTCCTCCAGAGGACTATACCCTACAAACTGTACACCACATGGGGTTGAGGGCACCTTCAATGGAGAGGAGGAGCTCAGGGTAATGGCTGGAGTGGAATTAGTGGAAGGGTATCAAATACATGATACACATGCCACGCACACATATGCACACACACGCACACGCACACGCACACACACACACTGTCTCTACCCAGCATCAAAGCACTGTCCCTCATTGCCACATATTCATCATCCACTCAACTGATGAGAACCACAATACCTGCTCCAGCTATAAAACTGATCAACGCAACGCTACCAGGCATAAATCTTTTGCTAAGGAGACAGGCTACGGTGAGGAATGAGGAGGCAGTGTTTTGGCTTTATGGGGATTAGATTGATGATTTAGATGTGCACATACTTCCCGGCAGTGTAGGTTATAATATAATGCTGTGGAACAAGGAGCAGGTACATGGTTTTTGAAGTTCGTTCAAGTGAGAAATAAATTGGATGGAGAGAGTGGGTTTTGCTTGTCTAGGCAAACATGAAACATCACATCTAAGTCCAAATCAGTATATTTTACACAACTTGGAACAAGTAGGATTTAGTAGTCTCTGTTGGTGCTTTCACTTGATCATCAAATAACCAAACGTTGAGGTTGTTGAGG